>NW_017100321.1:827423-845578 GCF_001263275.1 Habropoda laboriosa | reverse complement strand
AAATAAGAAAGAAGAAAAAAAAATGTTTGTTTCCCATTCAGGACATCCACTTCGGTGAGAAGTTTTCGCGGGAGTGGTCAGATGGCGGCGAAGAGCCGGTAAAGGAGGGTGTGCTGCATGGACCGAAAGGGCTGGCTGGCCAGCTGATCAGGAAGCACGATAGCGAAGCTGGCAGGCGCGCGGTCCGCTCGAGAATGCAACGCGTGTGCAAGTGTCACGGTGAGCCATTAACGCGTTCTACAGATAACACGGCTATCTACGCTCTTATTTTTCATTCCTCACGCTTTAACGACTTAGGATTTCACCAATCCCTTGTCTTTCCCCCCTCGTCGCTCTCTCGCGTTCATGCGTGCACAGATTCATGGGAAGAATCTCTCTCTCAACCTGTTTCTCCGAGCCACGAAGCCAAGCATCCGTGAGAAGGAGGAATGCGATGTTCGTTTTACTAGTGTCTCCTTCCCTTCGACCTGATGACGACCGTGATCTTTTCTTGCTTGTTTCACTTTGACCATCTCTAGTTACTTATGAGACGAGTTAAGGAGGTTATGTCTGGAGAATGAACGGAATTCGCTCAAGTTGAAATTATGCTAAATATAATCCGGAATGTTTCGGGCATCCATTAAGTGGTATCGAAATAGTTGACGCATTTTCTTTTCAATTCTAAACACTTTCCGGCGAAATATTTGGACGAGAAGCTTTTCAATTGCAAGATTAAAAAAATCTTTCCCGCCTTCAGGAATTAATTGATTTTTCGCGATCGTTCGTAAATCGGGAATTCGTAAAATGAGAGGCTTGTTCTAACTGATCATTACTTTATTACATACTGTGTAATTCCCCGTACAATTTAAAATGAAAATTCTGATCCGAAAATTTCGTAAAGATAAAAATTGGTAAAGCAGGAATCCGTAAAGATAAAAATTGATAAAGTAGGAATTTGTAAAGTTTGAACGACCTGTATTGGTTCTGTAATTTAATTATTTCGAGTAACATTTTTACAGAGAGAGAATCCTGCGACGGAATGTTTTGAATAATTATTACACCCTGTATGTCTCCTTTTAATTCATAATAAATCAAATCTTCTTAGTAATTGAATAATTAAATCAAATCACACTTTTTTTTAATTTATATTTAAACGCAATTCTTTGTTATTGTCGCAGGTATGTCTGGCTCGTGCAGCGTGCGCGTTTGCTGGAGAAGACTGCCGGCGTTCAGGGTAGCTGGAGCAGCGCTGGCCGCGTTGCACGAAGGCGCTGCTTTGGTACGACTGGCGCAACGTGGCGGCAGAAGACCGGCAAGACTAAGGCCTGCTCGTCCGGATCTCAAACGACCTAACAAAACGGACCTAGTTTATCTCGAAGACAGTCCCGACTATTGCGAAAAAAATATCACGTGAGAAATTGAAATTATGATTCACCTCGTCCAGTCTTCCAAATACAGCAAAGATTGCTTGATAAAAAATTCATCTACCGCTGCATTCAAGAATATATACAATTCAAATAGATCCTTTTTCCTTCCTTAACTTTATACTTGGTACACTGTGTTATTTATTTTTGCCGAGAGAGGACACCAGCATCTACACCTTCTTAAGTATCATAATAAAGAGGGGGGGAGTGACGTTAAATGTTGCTAACTTTAAACCGTCCACAATTTAACTTCTGCCTTTTTATCACAAAAGAAAATTGTTTACCGCGTTCCGTGTCACGTGTACATGATAGTTTTCACAGATAAAAGCTTGCAGTAGGGGAAAAAAATATTCTTGAACTCTCAGTACTCAACTAAAATACGTACAAGAGTAGATTAAAGATAAAAGAATTTAATACTACTACTGACACTTTTCTATAATAAAATATTTTGAAGCTTTCCCCGTAACTCGTGTTTTTCTTGTGGCGCGAGAAACGTGATAAAAATGAATTTATTGTTAAAAAAAAACAATTGTTTTGTAATTCCAGGCTCGGTATACCCGGTACGAGAGGAAGAATATGCAATCGAACGTCCCTTGGACTGGACGGCTGTCGGCTGCTATGTTGCGGTCGAGGCTATCAAACTCGAGTCCGAGACGTGACCGAGAAGTGCAACTGTCGGTTCGTCTGGTGTTGTCACGTGAAGTGCGAGCTGTGTCGGCACAAGCGGGAGGAGCACGTGTGCAATTAGGCGGTGAATAAAAAAAATGAAAATGGAAACGAAGAGAGAAAATTGCATTCCGGTCGGCCTATCAACCGAAAGGTGCTTTCACGACCCTCTGCGTCGAGGCAGTTTCTAATGGTCGCAACGGAATCAGGGTAGAGACCGCGCGCATCTACCACCTCCCGAAAATTTGTTTTCTTCAACTTTCTTTTCTTCGTTTCGCGTAGATTTGTTTTTTTTTTTATTTTCAGTTTAAGTTAATTCATCGAAGCCGCGACCCATGACGGACATGGGTTACGAGCCGAGAGAGAAGGAGAACCGCCGCGAGAGGCTACGAAGTGTGACATTGTTACGTTAGAGCATTCTGTACCTGACAGTCAGAGTGTCGTAAGTCCACACTCGCGCTTCGAACAAACATCGACATTAGGTGTAACTGTGCAACTTCAGAACGGTCAGAGTGACGTTCCTGCGTGCGTCTGCCTTCTACAGGGTGGTACCATTGATTTTTTTACATATTTCTATTGTTTTTGCTGATGGAAGTGTATGTCAGAGGAAAGGAAATTTTTTTTTTTTTGGTAAAAAAATATTCTCCGAAAGGTTAAGTTAGGTTAGATTTTGAGTTTGAGTTTTACGCAGATCAAAAATGATTACTGCGTTAACTCTAACAATTCTTGAACATAGAAAATTTGGATCTCGAGTTGTATAGAATGACCTTGAGTAACCTTGAAAGAAATCGATTATTTCAAATGTATAATTTTTTTCTGATACTTTTTCCTATCGTTAAACATGTAATAAAGCTAAGTAAAATGATCATAATAAATGGAATACCCTGTAGAAAAAACACTCCTAAATAAAAAAAAATTCTCGTCACAAAAGAAAGAAACCGCTGGTGTCGTCATAGTATTAGCACACTAGCGAGTACGTGAGACGTCCGTGAAGTTGCAGTTACGTGGCTTATCATACTAGTCTGACTCTCAGGTGCACCCTAATTATTTATGTAAATGTTAACGTGTTGAGGATCAACGATAAAAATCGCTCCAGTTCCCAAGAATTTCCGAAGAGAAATTGTGTAATGGGAATTGGACTCGACTAATCAACATGATTATTGTAATGGAATATTTCGAAAGGATCATTTTTATATTCGATCGTGTACTGCTGCTCCCTTTCGTTTTACGACAATGAATTTTTTATGTGACACCGAGCAAAACGTATCGTGACGTGCTAATTTCGCGCTGAAACTCAATATGTTAATAATTTACAGTTTTTGCTGACGCAAGTGAGCGAGTGAGTGAACGAATGAACGAGAGAAAGATAAAATGTGAAGCGTGCGTGTGTTTCCGCGTGAACGAGATCGAGTGTCCGGATAAGCGAGCGTCTGAGCGAGAGAGGATGAAATAGAGTATAATATAGGCGAGATATTAGGCCACTCGACGACCATTCTTTACGTTCTTTCCGTTTCTTTCTGTGTCTTTCTTTCTGCGTTTCTTCTCTTCTGTCCCCCTCCTCACCTACCGCGCTCTTTTCTGTTCGTGCTCGCACATTCGCGTATGGCGCGAGAGTCTTATTTATATTCGAAGTAAAGACCTCCACGATGTGTAGGTATCTCATTGTATACCAATGCTCTCTAGCGCGTAGAACAACCACCTTGTCTTCACCTAAATACGAAGCAAAACTACAGCGAGCGGCAAAAATATGCTTAGACGCGAAGCCGGAAGCGTGACGGTGAATGAAACGCGATGCTGGTTACGCTGAAGCTTTCTGAATATTCTTCTGGCTGGAACAAAACTCGAAACACTTGCATTGTCCAACTAATAGATGCAGTAAGTTATACGAGACTGGTTGAACGTACAATTCCCTAAGCACCGTCACCAAGAGAAAACAAAAAAATGAATTTTAAAATGTCATTCATAAATATTCACTACCTTAAAACATTAACCAAGCACATAGAATACTAAAAAAAAAAGAACAGAACAAATTGAATAAAATATAAGAAATACAATTTTCTCAGTGACTAAAGTTAAGTAATGGTGGGAGGTGTCCACTCCGTAGCGACCTTGAGCTTTGTCTGATCTCATCCAGGCTATAGCCAATCAAAAGAATATTCTAAACGCTCCAATACAACTCAAACACCCTGCAGAGGGGTGTTTACAACGCATTACATACTTTCCGTCTACGAGCGCCTGGATACTTTCGCGGCTCACTGTACGCGAGGCTCGCAGTATGTCGGCCGCGTAGTCGGTGGAACAATGCGAGTTACGAGGAGCGAGGCGGACTACGAAAGCGAGAGTTAACACCAGGTCGAGGAAAAAGGGAGTAGAGTGAAGCAGCGGGAAGAGGAGAGAAGCGTAAAAAAAAAGGAGAAAAGGAGGCCACAGTAGCGACACGCGTAATATCCGCTCTCGAGAGTTCGCCTCGAGTCGCTCGATTCGGGAACAATACTGCCAATGACTGTACATACTACCGTCTTATACTGTTTTGTAGATTTTACGTCCACGACTGTCGCGCTGTATATAGATAAGCATACACATACACACACGTACACACATAAAAACAATCGATGTTAATTAGGTTCATCGAATGCGCTGCGTCGAGAGAGAAAAAGACAGAACCGGGAGCTTTTTTCCAAGATAACAATCGCTCCTGTGCTTTCTGCAGCCTCTCTACTTATCTCGATTTTTTTTTTTTCTCCATCGAACAACGTTCAGTTGGAAGTCTCTGATGAATTTTTGCGTAGAGAAAATAACTTTTTATGATATCTCATTGCGCGAAGTGGAAGCTGCTGTTTCGTCGCATTTCAGCCACGCTGATCTGGATAGATCACATGTCTAGTCAATTATGAAGTCCAAATTGATCATGTCGTTGCGATCCCCAACGCCAGTGCTATTGCTCGACGTATTTTTTCACTTTTTTACACGAAGAATTTTTTGTTTATCTTCGCCCTTATTTTTGTCTTTTTTTTTTTACACTGGAGTTTACACAGTTGTCCTTATTACACTACGTGTTTTTTGTTCTCTCTTTTTTTTTTTTTTTACCGAGGATGAATTGTTATTTTAGAGGATCGATTTTTTACTTTTATACACGACTAATTGTAGCGATGATGATCTTTTCTATCGAATCGACACGCGGTTACGCGAGATCTCTGTTGACGCGAGTCGACGATGACTGTATGCTAGTGTACAGGGTGTTTAGCGTAGAATATCATTTAGGTTAATATTCTAAGGTTAACCTATAAAATGATTTTACTACCGTGTCTATATACGATAAAAAGCAAAAGGCAGAATTATTTGGAAAATATTAGATTTTTGACGTTAATAATAGAAACACCCTGTATATTTATGCGAATGATCATTCTCCGTTCGAATGGCATATAAACGAATGCGGCTGATCTAATTAGAAGAACATGGCCTTAAAAGAAAGAGAGAGAGAGAGAGAACGAGCGAGCGAGCGAGAAAGAGAAATCGAATGAACTTACAGGTGGTACACCGATTCGTCCGTACGTGTTTGTTAAGGAACTAGGCGATTTAACGCACACGAGCAAGCACTCGTGCAACGAGACGACACATACAGAGCGCAGTATTCAAAAAAAATTTTTGTAATTTATTTTTCTCTCCTCGTCGACGAATAACACGCTACATCATACATTTCTAGCTTTCTTCCAATTCAATCAATCAATCAATCAATCAATCATCAATCAATCAATCATCAATCAATCAACCAATCTTATCGATCAAGTATTCACGTAAATAGTTACGTCTCTTCATTAGCAATGAGATAAACCCTAGCTCGTAACATTTGTATTTGTATGTACCTGTACTCTACGTGCATTTATATAAATACATATGCGAAAAGTGTCCGTAATTAGCCATCCTATCAATTCCATGAATGTATTCTCAATTATCCATATTTATCATACTTATCGTGTGTATCTTCCCTTTGATCTCTGTGTCCTCTTAGATATTATTAAATATCTAGCTAACATGCAACCAATTGCCGTGAACGCTCCTACTATAATACCCACAAAGAGACCAAGGAAAAATTGAATATCTTCGTTCGAGGTTCTTGCTGGACTAGTTGCTACCATAAAATCCAAATTCCAATCCTTTGACCTGACCATGTAACGCAGCCAATAGATCAATCTATCTACCGCAGGATTTATCCTGTCACGAATGGCTAATGAAACTTTTCTAGCGTTCTCACGATAATCCATGGTCTCGTGGATTTGGATCACAGTGTTGGCCACCTTCTGGCCAGTTAAAGAACGGATCTCGTTAACGGAGCGTGCAAAGCCTAGCTGGACCACTCGGGCAGCATTTTTGGTTTCGTAAACATTTCTGGGGAAACATATGACTGGAGTTCCGTGGAAGGCGGCTTCCAGAAGTTCTGTGTCTGCACAGTGACTTAATACGACTCTTGTTCGTCCATAACCTGGAATAATATGATAATAATATTGGAAAAATATTGTTCGAGTACTAGAGACTAAAAATAATAGACATATAAATAGTATAGTTAGGTTAGGTTAGATCGTTTGATACAGAAAATATCAAATGATTAAAGGTATAGCTTTAATCAAGAACCTATTAGGATTCTACGCGGAGATTATAAGGTTTCAATGTACTGTTCTTCTACCTATCAGGTCTTGCCGATCAATTCCCGGGTGAATGAAAAGATTCTCTGGCAGTGAGGCAGTCGAGCTTTGCCATTTCATGTTCTTCCATACCACCGCCTGACCCTCCCTGCCCTGCGGCAGTTTCTGTGCCAGCTCCTTAATTAACGTCTCATAATTCTCGTCTAGAAGGGCCACAATAGTGCCCAGTCGGAACTCGATCAACGCCTTGTTCACGTCGGTTTGCAATGGATGTGCTCCTCTGCAGTGATGACAGCCGACCTGTAGTGCAAAAATCGTTGCAGTAATATTTTCCTTTTGTAATTTTTAATTGTGTGTCGGATGTAGAGGTTATTTTATGGTATCATTAATAGGGTAGACAGTATACACAGGGTAGATTATTATAGGAAGAAAAAGAGAGGGTATTACGTTACTGGGATTCGAACCTGAACCTTTCATTTTCCAAACGAATGCGCTAATCAATTAAGCCTCCGACAAGTTTGCCGTGGTGCAACGTTAAAATTAACGCAGTGGCATGTTTGAATTTTTTAATTATCAAATTTTCGGATTATTAAACTTTCAAATTTTTTAATTTTCGAATTAAACAATTTTTAAAACTACACCAAATACACTAATCGTGGAATGCACGATCGACTAAAGTGAACGTTGAAAAATATTTTACTAGGAAAACAGGAGACAGTGCGGAGTAAGCATTTGATATTAACCACCACTCACCTCCACGATAAGTTGAGTGAGTGGAGCGAAATCTGAACGCAGGACAACGTCAGCGCCCCAAAGTATAAGGCGAACATCAGCGTAAAGATTGTCTAAATTGAGGCCGGTGTTTGGCAAGTATTTTTCCGCTATCCGGAGAGCATACACCGCAAACTCTTCCCTGGCCGTAGAGAATATTGACCTCCTCGAGGAACTCGTCCAGAGTCTACTCCAAAATCCCGCATTCTGAACCGGCAAAGCAGCGCCAGTGTATTCGAAAACGTATACCTCCTCCTCCCGATCGCGTGTCAATATCACCGGAATGGAGTCAATGGTTTTCGCCCACGGTAGCAGACAACCATCGTGTCTAAATATTGTAAAATTATTTTTGTAATTATAGTCATACTTCTGCAATAATTTTAAACATTTATTTTTATAAACAGTGTGGGAATTGAATGCAAGCACACGACCGATATTAAAAATAGATAATAGATTGTTCTGTACGTATGACTCAGCGATTGGTTACAGGAAATCAACTCGTCTTCCTTATAGTTCACTATAATCTTATCTTCGATAGCAAAGTATAATTTTAAGGAAATAAGATTTAATATCGTTTTGATATAATTATTTAATACGCTTTTGACTCACGTTTGGAAATTCTACCATAAGCCTCGAATCTCGCATAATACCGATTAAACGTACCTGAGAGCAGGAAACACGGTGAAGGTAGGCTGAATTTTCTGTAAATTATTCGCAATCTCTTCATTCTTCAACAGTGCTTCGCATGCCGTGATCGCTTTCTTCTCTGGATACGCTGATTCCTCAAATTGAACTTTCACCGTCACCACTTCAACATCGATTAACGTTTCGTAAAGCTCACCCTCGCTGTACGCCGGTATAATCAGTGTGACATCGATCCCTTGATCCGACAGAGTGTTGGCTAGCAAGGATAAATCATAGATATCTTCGAAAGCAACTACCACTGCCGATAACGGAGGTGCGGTTAACGTCGAACTGTCAACGACGTTCATCAGATAAAGATACACGCATAATCCAACGATTACCGACATTCTGATCGAACAAAAGGAACAATGGATAAAGATGAAATCTGGAAGAACGTGTTTCGTGCCGAGCTTACTCGAGGGAACGTTAAAATACAATACGTTAAAAAGAAAAACTAAAAAGATAGCCGTATCTTTTGGATAAGATCGTGTTCATTCTAATTTTGAGCAACGTTCAGTCAGTTATCGTCATATTAACCACGATTTCGCAACGGGGTCATTTATTCACTGAAAAAAGAGAAAAAGGGACTGTCTCGAAATTTTGTAGCGACACGAAAGCGCTACTTCCTACAACGAAGAACCGATATCGATATTCCAGAAAACGTTGGTGATCTTCCGTTGAAGTGATTTTCGTAGTAAATAGATACACCGAACGATTAAGATGTGGTGCTCTGAATTTCTAATGCACTAAATCGAAGTTTAATCCGTTGAAAACACTTTTTATATTTTGATGAAACTGTTTCGTTTATTCTTCGCAATACACGAATCTTTACAATCCAGTCTTAAAATATGTACATCCACAGAGTAGAATTTTGGCGCCTTACGGGTGTACTCTCACAATTTGCGTAAGTAAACACTACTTTCCACTCGAAGCATGCAGACTTCACGCACAGAATACTAAATGACTTGAGCCGGAAAGAGATGAATATTAGGCGTACAAGCGACTGCTTCTCCAACACACAGAACTGCCACGAAGCGCAAGTGATCGCGTGGGTCGTAACATGCGACTTTCGTAAGCAAACGAATGCTTGGGTCAGCGGTCCAGAAAGAATCTTCGATGCACGAACCGGCTAAAAGTTCTGGAAATATGCGTTCATATTATAGACTGCATTCCATATAGGTATAACGCGTGATTTCGTGTTATGATGCTGATGTAATGATTTAATTGAAGTCTTTAAGTGTAAAACCAAGCATATAACGGCAACAACACGTTAATATAGAAAAAATGAGATGCTGATATGCATGTATTGTATAGAGGTTAGGTTTTGTAGGATAGATTATATTTCTGGCGATTACGTTTGCTTAAACACACACTTTTATGGATTCACCTCTTTGTACACTAAAAAATATTTATATTTTTCATTCACGGATGAAAATTATTTTTATAATTATTTAATTGTATTAACTATATTGTAACGTATGTTTTATACGTTGGTTGGCAACTTTCAACGGATCGTTAATGTGATTATAAAATTTAATATTAAAACTAATTTTTGGTTTAGTTTTTAAATATTGTTTATTATTAATGATCCTCAAAGAACATTCACAATAAACGTCTCATCACTGCGATATATCTGTTAAGATAAAATGCGATAGAGTGCACTGCATCCGATTAAATATTTTCAATCTAACTCCCTATTGGTAGACACAGGGAAGCGTGCTTTACGGTTACGATTCTGAGGTGGTTTAGTTTCAATTGCGAAGTTAGTTAAAATAGGTTAATTATAAAGTGTAAACGACATAGTGTATAAATGTGTTAAAATAATTTATTATTTTTAGTTCGAACACTGATTGTTTGTTCTGCGAATGTTCATTTGATAGTGTATGACTTTTGAAATACACAAGGTTAACTGTAAAGTAGTTGTTTGTAAAATTTAAAAATAAGAAACATAATGTGTAACAGCTGAAACTTCTAAACGAAAATTAACGTATCTAAAACCTAACCTCAACTTTAAATATATATCATTATATAGGTGATATAACATAAAAAATAAAAATGAGTTTCACATTCAACGCTGCAAAGTCCCAAGCCAGTACAACTCCAGCAGGCAGTACTCCAACTACAAGTACTTTTCAAAATTTTGTAATAAAAAAATGAAATAAACTTTTTTATTACACCAATTCTTTTTTTTAGCTTTTACATTTGGAGCTACTGGTGCTGGAGATGCAGCAAAACCAACAGGATTTTCCCTTACATCTACACCTGTACAAAGTAAACCTGGTAGTGTATTTGGTGCTGCATTAAGTAATCCTGTCCAAAATACTGGATATATTTTTGGGACACCTGCTTCCACTCCTGCAAATACTGCACCTCTACAACCACCAGGTCTAACATTTGGTGCTGTTGCAACAGCAGCTACAGGCTGCCAACACCAACACTTTATACCAACACCAGCTGCAAGTACCCTAAGTTTCAGTTTAGGAGGCACTGTAACTGCTACAACAACAACAGCAACATCAGCTTTTGCATCTAAACCACTTACTGGTGGATTTGGCTTGGGAGGTGGTGAAGCTGCTGCATCCACTGCTACCACTGGCTTAACATTTGGTACACCAAGTACAATGGCAGCAAGAACTGGGTTTAGCCTTTCTGCAGCACCTGCTGCAACTACAACAGGGACTACAACCACAACAACAACAACAGGTATTGATTTGCAAGTATGAATAAAATACAGGGAAACAGTAAATATAATTTTATAAAAAATGTATTCAATATATTCAAGGCTTTCCATTAAGTGCAAGTGGAACAACCTCTGCTGCCACAAGATTCACTTTCGGTACAGGTACAACTGCAACTAGTACAACAGGATTTTCTTTAAACCAAACTGCTGCTACACCAAGTCTCACAAGTACCCAAGCATCATTGGGAACAACTACTACGTAAGCCCATTTTTATTGTACATGCATTGTATTAGTATACAATATTTTATTATGTTAAATGAAACATTACAGTGTTAGTTCATCTGCTGGTACACTTCAACTAGCTTCTATAAGCTCATTTGAAGATTCCATCAACAAGTGGACCTTGGAACTAGAGGAACAAGAAAAAGTATTTGTAAATCAAGCTGCCCAAGTAAATGCTTGGGATAAATTACTTATAACTAATGGAGAGAAAATAGTAGCACTTAATCAGGAAGTTGAAAAAGTGAAGATTGAGCAGCAACAATTAGAACACGAATTGGACTATGTCGTAAGTTGCTTATTATATTTTACTTACATTTAGAATATTTTACTTACAATTATATAATTGCAAATACAGGTTGGCCAACAAAAAGAGTTGCAAGATTGTTTAGTCCCATTGGAAAAAGAATTGGCGTCTCTTTCAGTTTCTGATCCAGAACGTGAATACACGTATCGTTTAGCAGAAGACCTAGACACGCAATTAAAACGAATGTCGGAAGATTTGAAAGAAATCATCGAACACTTAAATCAAGCCAATCGTACTCAAGATTCCAGCGATCCAATCGTTCAAATCGGCAAAATATTGAACGCACACATGAACAGTTTGCAGTGGTTAGACCAGCAGACGACGTTGCTCAGTCACAAGATACAACAAATTGATCAGATGCATCAGAACTTCAGACAAGAAAATGAACGAAGTTTCAGTTTAGCGTATAATTAATGTTAATCGTCGAATTTTTATAATTGTTCCACGTGAAATTTGTAAAAAATATATATTTTATTAAAATATCACCGTTAAAACCAGTACAGTTCAAGTGGTCATTGCAGGAAGGAAATAATGTATTTTAAGATAATCCGATAATTGTAGAAACAAGTTCACCATCTGGTCTTGCAGTATGTTACACTTCACGCTTTCGGGATGCACTACGTCCCAAGCCAAAAACATAAGAAATTTTCTGATGTCCACTGTAGCCGATATTTTATCTTCACATTCCTGTTGACTGCAACTCCAAACTTGTAAATTTTGGAAATGCGTAGACACTGTCGCGTTATCCGTCTCAATTTTCAATACAAATGTGCCAGACTTGTCAGCACTTATGGTTATTCGAGGGCTCATGTTTTTCATCCTCTCCACGATACCCTTTACATTTCGTAGTTGAGGCATATCGACTGATATCTGAAATAAAAATACAAAAATGTCATCAAAAAATAATAAAAGCTGAGAAGAAAAAAAATAAGTTATGAATGTAGTTTGTACATCAAATTCCGGTATATTTGGTGCTTGATGGTCTGCCCATTCACGGCGTGGTATAACTCTGACAGGTACATCATGCAAACATTGCTCTATGCTTAAGGAAGGTAATTCGATTTCCAATGTAAGACAAGGCTGTCTTTTATTTGTTAGCTTTATTTTTACGCTTTTCGCGGTCATTCGGAGGGAACTGAGCGATCTAGCTAGCATAGAAGCCTCGAATTCTAAATAAATTTCATTCTGTTCTTCTGTGACTCCGTTCATAATATATTCAGTAAAAAAATGAGTTTGTGTTAATTCCGCCCAAAACAACGACGCTCGATCTTCACCGATGCTGAAGCACAACTGGTCCGACGTTAATCGCAAGGTACAATGTTTTGTTATCCGAGAAATAATGTTAACGATGTCTGAAATAAAGTTTTTTAAATATTATAAAACTTGTACCTAATATCTTTTTCAAAAGGTATTTAGTCTAAACACAGTCTTAGATAAAAAAGTTTGTTTGATATCGCTATTCTAAGCTGTTATTATTGAATTACTTCCAGTATATAAAATATAAACATGAATAAACACAAGAATAAGAGCAACACAATAGTATTTATTTATATTTGATTCTTTTTTTGTTAATTGTACTTATGTTGTACGATTGATGAAATAATATGTCAGAAAAGGTTAGAAACAATTTACGAATTTTTAGCTCACTTGTGAAGTCTCTCATTGCGACTACATCCACCATTCTACATCTAAATTTCATATTTAATAATACAATACAAAGTTTCTACAGTAACAACTAATAATAAAAATTTTTTTACGTAATGAATATTACGCGGGAATACGTGACGCAAGTTTTCCCGGTGTTTGACACGTAACAGGTTGCCTCTGCAATATAACAATGACAGTTTTTTAATTCTACTATATTTCAACTGTAAGAAAATAGTATAGGAAATTGAAAATTCTTTTGTCCATACAATATTCCTTGTATTAACGAATACTTAAAAAATTGTCACAAAAAAGATAATATCGCATTCTGCTTGATCGACCATATCTCGTCAACAAGATTTATGATACACCCTATAGATGTCATTAATATACACGTTTCAGTTAATTTTCGCGCGTGAAATTACCCTGCGTGGTGTGAACAGCGTATGACCCATAATCGGACGACGTGAGATCCAAGAGTCTCTTCTGTCAAGTTTTGTGTGTAAACAAAAGCGACACATCGATCACGAATATCCGATAGGTCGTATCCTTTCGTGTCACGCACAGTCCACGAAAATCGTTTGTACTTGACACACAGTCTTCGATACGTCCTCTCCCTTAGAGGTTGCGAATCTTTGTTATTCGGTCGAGGGTGAATTCGGCCATGTTGTCAAGTTCGACGACCGACAGAAATTTAAACTAGTAAATCGTGTCTTGTTAACCGTGTTCCTGGATCTGCTGGTGATCTGCGAACGATGCACTGATCGATATGCAGTTTGCCAGAAAGAGGTGAGTCTCTTTGTCTCTTTCTCGTGAACGTAAACGTGAACGCTATCCTCGTTGCTTTTTATTTGTATTTCTTCTGATTGTTCCACAACAAACATAGATTACGCTTGTAATTAAATCGGGTTGCTTTTTTTAAATAGAGGCTGCCATTAATTTCCTAATCAATTATCGATAAATTAAAAATATAATCAAGATATTCTCCATTTCTGTTGTGCTATGAGGTAGTTAACCCCAGTTACGGACTAATGAAAGTTAAAACGCCGGAATTAGTTATTTTTTTGAAAAAAAACTTGTTTTCTTAATGTCTAGTTAGTGGCGACTCTTTTTTTTTATAACCGTTAGAATACAGACATTCTTTAGTAGTATACTAATTTAAGAGTACAAGGTACTTTATTCTACGTAATAAATCGGGTATTGAACTCGTACGAAATTTCATAGATTTCTCATCGTTTGTTAATAAAAGCATTTTGAATATTGTACGAATATGTATTCATGTGATAATACGAGCGACGGAGTTAGTGAAACTGTAAAACCTCATTGTTCCTCCAAAATGTGCTCGCGGTAGCCAAGTATTTAAATGATCCGCGTGTATATTTTTTCCATTATCGAACGCCTAGTCGAGGCAGGTGGTAAAACACGTGGCATGCGTAGAAAGAACATGCACCGGTCCCGTGTATTTCTTTCCTTGTCTTCTTTCATCTTTTAGTCACTGTTGTGACCCTCTCTTTCCCACTTCCGTTTCTCGTCTCTCTCTCCATCTCCGTTTATCGCGCGCTCGCGTTATACACCTTCTGTCTTCGTATTACACGACATGCCGGTATGAAGAAAGCGCGATGTACCCAAGGTTCTCACCCTAGGTCATAAGATACATCGAAACACAAAGAGTAGGCACATTCTTTCGCGCGTTTCATGATACGTGCGTATCGCTGTAATGAAACGAAGACGGCCGTTAACACGATTAAATTATTTACATACATATTTCACCTCTAAAAAATAATTCTTATTATCTGTATATTTGTCACATGACTTATAAGTATTGAAACGGTTGATATGTCGCAATGTGTTTGGCGAAAAGGTCTCGTCGATACCACAAGGAACAAAATTTCGAGGTTAGCTGTGCTATCTTGCGTTGTCGAAGTTTTTGCATCGATATCGTCTTTCTCATTCGCGGATCCGGTAACCCAGAAAGGTATAAGGTAACGCGTGGAGAACTCTTCTCGAAAGGGTCAGCTTTCTCTTTCCGAAAGAAAATATTCGAGAGAAACAATCGGGCGGTAGCCATAGTGACACCACGCATCATACGAGAAAAGCGTAACAAAATACACATTGTGCTGAGATGTAGCACTTGGAGGCTTATGGTGGCACTCATGATGGCGGTCGTGTTGATTTTTTTTTGTTCAGGAAAGTATACCCTTCGGAATATTTTATATCATGTTTCCGGAAATGCAGGTTTTTAATCATTTATGTTAATAAAATATATGTGTATTATACTATATTAATTATACATATAATATTGAGATAATATTGCTCGATTTGGAATTTCTGTGGTATGCATCTAATTTACTTATCAAGGAGGCGCTTAAGCGACAGAGAATAAAACGGTATTATCTATTCAATGTTTAACAGGCGCCGCGGTATCTAACCTGGAAAGCCCTGATTAACCAGACACGCTTCTCGTAAACTGGATCCTCCCTTCTGACGTATCATCCGCTCTGGTCCCATTTCCCTATATTTGCTTTGCAGTAAAGGCAAAGAAACCAAGAAGAGCCGTAAAACCTACCGATAAATTCCTTCTTTAACAAGTTGTTCCTGGAAAGTCGACCTCGAATGGGACTTCATGCCTGTTCAAACGTGCATGTTATTAACCCTTTAGCGTTGAAGACCTGAATACTTTCACTAACAGCATGTTCAACACGAGTCACATATTACACCTTTCAATTTTTTCAACCAGAATAAAAAATATATTTCTTGTGAATGTAACTGATGGTATGTAATAAAACGAAACTTTTGTTTTTTTCATTCATATTCTCTATCAATTCTTCGTAACACGTTACGAATATTGTAAGGAATATATGTGACTATAGTACACCACGTTATAGCGAATTTAAGTAAATATTTGAAGCGTACATCGTGTGCTTCAACACAGATTATTGCATGTTTATACGAGGTAGTCAAATATACACATTCCCTGACCTATTCGAAAGTGACACATGTGTTTCATACACGATGGCGCTGCGCTTCATTTCTGTCTCGGTATTCGCAACTATCCCCTTCTCCTTCTACCCCCCCACACCTAACCAATTGAAGAAAGCGCTTAATCTTCCTAACCTTTCAATCTCTTACGAATCGAATATGAACCATAGAGCACAATAATGAAGTGACTTCCGTTCATTAATATCTTTCCCCGTATTGCGGTCCGTGGTTCAGCCCTCGAAATTAAAGGTCCAGATGGCACGAGTCCACTTCTGATCCATTTTCAGTTTTCGAGGATCGGCATGACCCTTTCTTTGCTAAACCCCTCGCCAAACTCATTTCGCCCATATTGTGTGTTCATCGATTCGCAGCAGCCGCGTTATTAATAGCACACTTGTTCGTACATAAACCTTCTTGATACTTACGAACGTTTGATTTTCGATTTTTAATCGACAGTCATAGAGTACATAGTTTATTTCTAGACAACGAACTCCCCTCCCTCATATTTCTATGACAGTCCCCGTACATCAATTGGTCAGTGGGGAAAAAGTCGTATTACATGGTTGGTGGTTGGTGAAACGCGCAATTATTCGTCTTGCTGCGAACTCATCTCCCTTCATCCCGGCTTCCAGAGCATGTAACGCTTCTACTTATCAATATTAACTCGCCTGTTGGGAGATAGAATGACGTCAACCCACGGACTCGGTGTCCCGCATGGCAACTGCCAAGGCGTGTTGAGCCAGGACGCAAGGACAAACAGACGCCGCATAGCGCACGCGGTGCGTTCAGGAACACATCACACTGTGGCGACACACACACACACACACACATCGTGGCCACACACACAGCACACACATCATGGCCACACACACACACACACACATACGCGCGCGCGCGACGGATGCACGACCGATCCATACAGAGAGAGAGAGAGATACACGCGTGTTTCGCTGCTCGTGTGCACGCAGCCCTCGTGCTGCGTTTCTTGCTCCGCGCACTGGCGTCCCCACCCTACTTACCGTCTTCGTCGCCCCCTCCCCTCTGCCGTTCTTTTCTTTACACCTTTTGTAAACTCTTCCTTCTTTTTTCGAACGCGTTTTCTTTCAGTCTCATTTCCGCCCGTCCGCTGTTTTTTTCTTCCTCTTCTCTTTCTACAGGTTTGCATCTTTTTTTTTTGTTCGCCAGCTAATTTTTCGCTGTCGCGCTACGTTAATTTGAAATATTTTTACCTGCGATTTTTTTCCTCCTTATCTCATGTTATCTAATTTTGTTTCTCAATCACTTTTTTGTACCTCTTTTGTTCCAGTGTTTCTTTTTATCCAGCGTGTTCCAACTGTGTGTTTCTGATGTATACGTGTTCCTTATCTATTATACATTCAGAGTCCCGTTTGTGTATGCATATACAGGTAATTAATTTGGAATGTGGTAAATGTCAGATCTAATTTAAACGTTTTTCGAATTTCGTTCTGAACAATGACTGTTATTTACTTTGTATATTTTTTTAAACAATGTCCTCTAGTTACATATTTAGATGTTTCCTCCAGAATCTTTTATCTCTACCTTGATCATAACATTCTTTCTCCACAGCATTTTCTCCTACCGGAACGCTGTATCTTTTTCCCCCGCGCATTTTCCTTCTCGCTTCATTATTGTACCCGTGTATGTTACAACCGTGCGTATACATGACTGTGTGTCCCTTCTCTGTTTCCCTCGATATCTCGCACTGAAGGGTACGCCGCTGAGCAGCACGCATCATTGCCGGGTGAAAGAGTCGAGGAGGGTTCCGTCTCTCGTCTCGTTTCTATGAACGTGGCAGCTGTCTTCTATTTGTCTTCCCGCCGTGTACGCCGAGCGCAAATCATCACGGCCAGACAGTATCGTTGCGAACCGCCACTCTGAAACGCGTGCGACAGGATGCTCTTTAATCTCACTGTAGGACTGATAAAAATGTCTACCGGCGACCGATTCGCAGATGTCATCGTTAAGGTTATGTTACCGCGTCACATTTGGCGCCCCGCGTCTGACTTTACTTAGCTGGCTTTGCTCAGTGGGCGAATTTCGCGTGTCGAATTTGTTGTACAGTTGCTCACGAAAGTCTATT
>NW_017100321.1:826573-827351 GCF_001263275.1 Habropoda laboriosa | reverse complement strand
AGTTGAAATTATGAAAATAGTAATGAATCGTTGAATCGTGGAAGTATTAGTGAATTTCTAGTATGCTCGAAAACTTACTGGACGTTCGAACGTATAGGGTGAATGCCCGTTCTAATTGAACGTCGTAATGAATGGACTCAGAGCACATCAAGGTTATCCAACAATGAATTTCATAGGAAGTGTCAAACTCATCCCAATAATTCAGCGTTATCTACACATTTAACTCTAATTTCCAAGCAAAGTTGCAGGCTCCCAGGAGAAGGTTTTGAACAGTACAGTACACGGCCCCCCTTCGGCCCATATTTTTTGCCGTTAACAGCTTCCGATAAGGTCAATATTTATGATGTTACGCGAGTGGCTCCAGTTACGCGGGACCACCCTCTGCACATACGAGCAACTCCATTCGTAAGGCATTTTCTGCGTCCGGGTATATTACAGTTTCACTCCGTGTACCAACCAGCCGACGAGTCCATTAGCGTGGACATGTGTTACTTAATTCGATAATTATCATGGGCGTGATAATTACGTGCAACTAGAAAGTACGTGCAACTAGAGTTTGAAAAAGGAAAAAAATAAACGAGGCCTCGGGGGAGAGCGCGTGAGCAAGCGAGCAGCTGAGTTAATTACTCGGTCGTTAACAACCTTAAAACAACATACGATAAAATGCCGAGAGACGGCCGATGTTATCTCGCGACTCTAACGATCCCGCGGATCCCTGTAATTTTCAATCGTTTCATTACGCTCGCGGAGGCCGACTGAGTTCGTGGACCCGAAAAAT
>NW_017100321.1:805180-826561 GCF_001263275.1 Habropoda laboriosa | reverse complement strand
CTCGGTTTTTTGGCCAGTTACCGACCCACGGACACCAATGCAGCAAGTACCGCAATGCGGTCGGTAACTTGCAGTTTCCGAAGTACGGCGCGTTAATACAAGGGAAATTACAGGGTGCCTTGGATTCCTTGTACGAATACCAACAGCGCCACGCTTGATGGTTCTCAATAGCCTTAAGGCGTGTTTCCTGGAGGCCACGCGTGATACGCGTCGCCGTGGAACGAATGAGAACCCGGAAGGCGGATCCTCCGCGCACTTCAAAGGGAAAAACCTGTCCGCATCGTTGAAACGACCTGCATCCATTCTCAGACGTATCGGGCTGCCTTCCACCGACGTATATGGCGTCTGTTTCGTAGCGGGTCCCGTTCGAGGAATTTCATGCCACATAGACGCCCAATTTGTCTTATGCACTGCGTCTAGCCTGTAATATCATTTGACGACAGCTTATCATTTATTTCCGTGACATTTCTGTCTAGTTCGGTTTCGAAAAAAGGCATGATCTTAATCCAAACCGGAGCGAGGTCTCTCCCTCCCCCCATTTACCTCTCGATTCTCCAGTGCTAAGTAGACGGAGGGATTCTGGGTAGGTGAGAATCGTTGAGAGATGTTTAATTAAATATTACGAATTACACGATATATTAATACGCGTCTCTTTAAGCTTTTTAAACAATTATTATTTGTTTGCAATAGTATTTCGTAATTTTTTTACGTATTTCGAATATCTTATCGCTTCATGGTGTTTTTACGAAAAATTTAAGATACCATTTCGCGGTACAGATCCTGTATCTCGCGCACAGCGCTCGATTCGTGTATATCTTACAGCATCAACAAAAAAAAAAGATCGCAAGAAGAATGCTACCTCTGGATGCTTCATCACGCGAGCATGAATTTTCTGTGTAGGGAGGAATCATCCTTTCTCGCATCACGCCACTTATTATGATCTGAAGTCAAAGGGATATTACGCCATCTGGTGCGAACCAGGCAGTACGAGCAAAGAACAGTGTAATCTGTGCCGGACAATATCGCCGATTCAGACGGAAAGGGGGAAAAAAAGATTCCGGCATAATTTTTCGCGCTTCCCAAGCTACGCGTATGAATGGTGGACTCTTCTTGTTCTTTTTTTTTTTTTCATTCGGGGGCAAATCTTTATTCTGCGTCTGCTGGGTCTCAGGACCGGCCCAAAAGAATTTCGTGACCTGTTCCACGAGCATTGCATTCATTTCCATATTCTATGTATTTAGTGTTTACGTCTACTTCGTATCCGGTCGTTTTGAATGGCTGACAAAGCCTGGCAAACTGGTAAATGAACTAGACGTTTGATATTGAACTCGCCGTTAACTCTTTTTCATTTATGTGCCGCACAATACACCGTTACGAGAGCGAATAATTGAACAAAGAGGGAAAAAAAACTGATATCTCGTTGAAGTTACCGACGTGGTTAAAGGGTGGCACATCGAGCTCCGTTAAAACATGCATGAAGATGAACACGAAATAAACCATCGAGCCTCGTTTCTATACGGCTAACCAAACAATCACTCGTAGAATCGATTTAACCTCACCGCCTGCAGCAAATCTGACACTTAACCTCCAAACACGTTACTCTTCGCATACCATCAGGTGTGACATAAAAAAGGTAGGAATTCAAACACAACGTTAACCTCGATAATTGCTTCGGTAACAGTTCAGTAACGCCCTCTGCTAACCTGCAATCATCGGGTATCGATCAATTAACGGGGGGTAATATCGATTACCTAACGAACGAGTGTTATTTATCAAATAGCGTGGAAGGGAACAGTCTCGGTCGACTTTGCTGCATTTAAATCCAGAGTGCAGATGGATCGGTATCGAGTTCACGTGGTTTTTTGTTGTTCGTTCGTGTTTCGAGAGTCGATCGGTTCCCAGAACGCAGCGGCGAAACCGCGAGGCTTTGCACAGACTTATATTCCGGATCCCTTCCTCTCGTTTCTTCGTCTTTCTCACATCTTCTCTTCTCTTCCGTGTCCCCGGCCACCTCCTCGATTCCTTCGTGCTTCTCCTCATCTTTCTCCTCTTGTTCATTTGTTTTTCTTGCTGCACCATCTCTCTCTCTCTCTCTCTCTGCCTCGTTCTATTCGGACGCAACAAGCACATGTTAAGGACAATTCACACTGGATTAACGGCGTTCATGGAACAATTTGAGGAATTCGTATAATTGTTATGGATTCTGCCTTCAGTGCTTACTTTGGTATGAAATGTCCCCTTGTAGCGAAGTCTATAAATGCTTCTACGCTCATTATCGCCAATTTGCGGTAAATGCTTCTCGAGAATGACGTTCCCCGTCGTCGCAAGACGACGGAAAATGCCAGCGATGTTTTTCTTGTCGGTGTACAGAGGTAACTTTGAAAGCAGTAATAAAGTTCACTTATTTCAACGGTTAGCTTGTCAGCGTAGAGCCATGATTAAAGGTTAGTCGTTCATTTTTGCCTCTGAAGTTGTCTAGAATTACCGGTGTGCTAACTTCAATCAGGACTGACATAATGCTGTGTATTAGCCCTAAGCAAGAGTTGTATTAAGCTGTTGGCAGCCGCCTATCAATCCTGGTCTGACATATTCTTTGAGAAAAGGTGGAACAATTTTTAAATATTTTTGCTCGAGCCAAGTAACCGTTGCGTGTTTTAGCGTCTCAAGGACTTTAAGGGTGGCCAAACTGACATGCGTATGTAACTGCATCTCGATATTTACGAATGATATTCACGTTTTTTTATCTTTTTTTTTAAGCTACTTAGAAACACTTTAATCAAAGTGACGTTGACGTTATCACTTTGTATTTTCATTTTGAGCCTGACACACTATCTACCTTGACCCGAAAAAGAAATCGTGACAATCTCGAATCCGATCGTGGGCGAAGGTATGCTACGGTGAACTATACTCCCTGTTCAACAGCCTGAAAAATTTTCTGCCGGAACATGCACCCTTCTCTTGCATAATACGCGGGACACCCATGACGTTGATACCGTGTTGTTACGTGTTTATGGCGTTCGGCGTCGATGGATGCGATTACCTACAAGATCCTGTGATTAATACGAAATTCTATTACACCTTTTACATAATTCAATTGAGGTTACCCTTTCAACTGTTAACCTTCACTTTTGTACACAACATCTGACAAGCGTCATTAAGGTAATTTATTTTATATAAAACAAGTGAATATTGTAATTTCTCTAGGGATCAATTTTTTATTAATGAAAAATGTTACAAGCAAAATTACATATGTATGTACATATTTCGAAGCATACTGTGGGTCACGAACATAACCTCTACCGTAGAGTACCGCGAGTATGTTTACGAATATACGTACAATGTATGTACGTATTTGCCAGAGTTTGCTCCAGCTACAGACTCCCACGGTGGGAAAGTATTCGCGAACAACGATGCAGACGCACCCTGAGGCGTGCACCGAGCGAGAGGTATTCACCAGGATTAAAGTACGTTCTCACAGGCAACGCGTCTCTCTTTTGTTTTCAAAACATTCGCCTGCACTTCTACCCTATGGTGAAATAAAAAAAACTACCATATGACGTTCAGCGAGCGATACGCGCTTCAAGGTCGTCGCAATTTTCCATAGGAAAAAAGAAATCTTTTCTCAGAAACTAACTTTAAACTGTCAGGCAATTTTGAATTTTTTCTCGAAAATCTTGGACTGGTCGTTTTCATAGTCTCGTATTGTGTCTGTTATTCACGGTATGGCGTTACACGCGGTGTTCGACTGTTCAACAGTGCTCTTTATGTTTGACCACTTCCTCCGAGTCACAATGGCAGACGCAGTTTTATGAGTATTAAAAGATACATGGGCTGTTTCTTGCGGGTAACACCTGTATTTGTACTGTAATGGTGGGCTGGGTAGTGTGAGGAGCAATAGAAAGCTTCCAATTGACTTTCCTGTGTTCCGGTCACCATTGTTCGCGAGTGTGATCGTGTTTAGTTTGTACACACGCGAGAACGCGCCTTTGCATAAATTAACCTATGCACTGACAAATCTAAACACTGTTTGTACGTGGTATCGTGCATTGTAATGTTAGCTGTGTGTTTTCACGAAGACTACTCGAAAAAACTTGGCCGCTCGATTAATTAAACGTATTGAAATTCGATATTTGGAAAAGATGGAACGTAAATGTCTGTAAATAGTGACGCAGGTGCTTTTTTAAGTAGATCCAGATGAGGGATGTTCTTCCGTAAATCGGTTACATAAGTAAGCAGGTCTAGACCGGCAGTCTTATAATTCTGTTGGGCTCTTGAAAATGATCAGAGTTGAAGCAAAATAAAGGCATGTCTGTTTCGTCCGGACGTGACCTCAAGATTCCTTCGAAGCGATGCTGTATATGTACTTTTCTTAGTATGTACTTCTCTTCATTTTGCGTTACAGCTGCTGTTACATAAACAGGAAGTTTTCCCTTCGTGGAAACGGTAGCCTCAGAATGCATCCAATGCACTGAAATTTCATTTATTTCTTTTTTTATATAACACACGAAATTTGCATTAGAGATATGTTGAAATTTTTCTGAGAAGAATTTTGAATAATTTCTTTCCTATCGTGCACACATAAAAATATCTACCTACAGAAAGCATTGTTTGTTAAGCACCATTCATACGCGTATGACGCAGCACACGCGATACGTCAAGTCCCATCTGTCCTCAGCAACCATGGCGCCAAGCTCGAAGCTGATTACCCACAGAACAACAGAACTCCTAAGCACGCCTCTAACGTTTCTTTAAAAAGTGTTATCTACTTTATCCACCTTGCAATACCACACATTTCTTCATCGAAACCCCTCTCCAAGGTATGTCCAATCTCCGTTTGGACTACATTAATCCTGAAACGAGGAAGGGTTAACGAAAGAGCTTTCGACACAGCATCACTTTTCGTCCGACTGTTTTTTTCCGACAGGGCCTGAATGAATACGGGCGGTCGAGGGCGCATGTAGTCACCACTCGTCCCGTGGCTCTCCTGTCCTTCCCTACCCTCGAGTCGAGCAGCCGCGGCCGTACCTTTCCCCTCCACGTTGCCAACAGCCCAGCACGAGAGCACGTTAGGGACCGTCGGAGCGCGCAGGCTGCCGGCAAATCTAGCCGGTACCCCTCAGTTCAAATCGAAACGGCGACCGGTCGAGACGTCCGCGCGACTTTGCTCGATTTTGGGCGCGCGTCGCGACAAACCAGCCGGCAACCAATTAACGTTCTCTCTGTCGCGTTATGGACAACCACGCTGGAGGTTACTCGAGACGAGACAGACTTACGACGTTCGAGTGACAAGGAACGAAAACGTGATCCGCGATCGTTTCCGTCCTCTGTGTGTGCCCTCGTGTGCTTTTTCCTCTCTCCCTCTACTGTGGACCTTCGCTGCCTTGGCGACAACGCTTTTTCCCTCGCTACGTTCGTGTGAACGCTCATTGCACCGTTGTCGCGACGCGTGCGCCCAAACACCACTCTCACCAACGGACTAGTCTCTACGAATCGACGGATAAACCACCACCGATCGTTCCTTTGGATTTTTTCGCATGTCGATAAGTACGGCTGTACCACGGTTGACTTATCACGCGGCGGCGGATATACGCAACAACAGTGGGGCAAAACTATCACTGAAGAGGAGGTACACTGTTACCAGACGCGGACAAAGGAAGAAAAACACAAAGAGGGATACGAAGTTCTTATGTTTTTGCCTGCCTCGTGAGAATCGTAGACGAGCTTTATACATTGTAAACAGTGGCTCGTCGAGAAAGGACCTTAGAACGTTGTTCTATCGGCAACGATCATGCGTTTCGTGTTAAGAATTGTACCAGTTGCCTAACGGTCTCCAGAGGCTGAATATTTATCAAATCTCCAACGAAAAGTGTTAACGGTATTACCGGCGGAGTGTTTCAACGATGATTCGCGGTATGGGCACAACGTGAAGTACTTAAAGTACTGAAGGAGCAAGAGAGACAGAGAAAGGGAGAGAGAGAGAGAGAGAGAGAGGGAGAAAATAGATAGAAAAATAGATAGATAGATAGAAGGATAGAGGCTGTGGAGTTCGAGTTTTCGGGACCGGATCCGTCGAAAACCATTCAGGACCCCCCGACCGCGAGTTTTCTTGGAAGACTAGCCGTGAGAATGGATGTAGTGTCGAGTGGACTACTCGTACCAGCGAAGGTCGTGGATATTACTACCTATCACTCGTCTTTTTATTCACCGCCACCCACCGAGGCGTAAGTAACACATGCGCATATCAGTCTCCCTTCAGTGATTTACATGAACACTGACGTTTATCTTGATCACGTGTTCGTTTATACTTGTCTGTTAATCTGATGTTTCCTGGTGTAGCTTTGTAACGTGTAATTTAACGTTTTGTTCAATCCCTATCGTTAAATGTTTATCGGTAATCATGTTTCATTTTGTATAATTAAATGAAAAGAAAATGCAATAATGTTAGTGATATTACGATCACTTAAATGGCAGATTCTTTGGCAATCCGGTGTCTCGGGTTTAAATAGGCGTCCGAAATTCCACAGCAAGGTTATCGCCTATTTAAATTCTTGCCGGTTCCCGACTTTATCTCGCTCAAACTGTCAGAAGCGCAAAACAAACGTGCACAGGGAGAGCATAACACGCAATAAGCGTCAGAAGTATCTTGCCGCGAACCACGGAAGTCTCCGTTTCAGCATCGATATCAAAGGATGCGGCCTTATCTCGGGGTAGATTGTAACGGCGGTTCGTGTACAAGGTTCCCTTCTTTTCTGTGCTTACTCGAAAGAACTTCGTTATTTAATTTGAAATGAATTACCATAATACAAATAAAAGAAAAAATATTAACTTTTTTAAATTTATACAATCTGGTAAAGATATCAAAGCTTCGGTAATAACAAATTATTATTGTTATTATTATTGTGATTTTTCAAATTTACGTAATATTTATTAAAAATTCAATATTACCCAAGGAAATTCTATCGAATTATTTTTTTGGTATTCACATCGATCGTAGCCGGTCCCTACCCATGATTACGAATGCGTTAGAGGAGAGACGGACGGCATTTTCTAAAAGTCACCCAGTAGGTTGTAGATGGTCAAATAGCCGAGAGAAGGGAGAAGAGACAAACACCGCAGGCAGGCAGAAAAGAAAAGCAGCAGGCATCTTGGAAGGAACCTCCGACTATCCCTTGTGTTGTTGCCTAGCAGATATCCCACTTTAGGCTCGTTTATCGCCCGGAGCCAGAGGGAAAAAGACCGGGCCCCGTATAGAGGGCCTGGCCGGGGTCTGCTTTCTCGCGCGCAGGTCTACAGCCGGGGCGACTCGTTCTCGACTAAAGGAGATTTAAACCCGGTTCCAGATCGAACCCGTTGAGAATTCCCCTGTCGTTTATTTCGTTTGCCGGCGAACGAGTTTGCGTCTTCGTCCTTTAACCGGGGGCCCCTGGCGTATTAACTATTTTCTGAATTGGCTTAATAGCCAACCCTGACCGCCTTTCGACGTGTTCCATCTTCATTGTTCCAATGTTAAATGGACGTTCACTTAACCGATTTATTTCTGCACTATATAACATATATATAAATATTTCATAAAAAAAAAATTGTTAAATCGCAAAAGAAAAAAGAGATAGGTTGATCCATGAAGGAATTCGATACCTGGCCGGCAAGGCACGAAATATGGCCTGAAGAAAAAAGGAAAGTACAGAAAAAAGCGAAATTGAAGAAGTATATCTGGTAAATCAAGATTCCAGGCCTGTTGAAAACGCAAAATCACCTTAAGGAACAAGGGAGAAAAAAAAAAGGGAAAAAACAGTCAAGGAGATCGACGAAAGAGTGGTAACACACAAAGGCTCGTTGAATTTTGAAGAGTTCGCACTTAGGCGCAATCCTGAGAAGCGAAGAACTACATCTACAAGCGTGAAACGCGGAAACCATCAGTTGTAACGAACTCTCGTCTCGGGACGTAAAACGCACGTGATCACTTCGCGAACGGTTCGATGCGCGCGCTGCTCGCGGGCTTAGAGTGGGGGTAGAATAGAGAAACACATAGATACATGTGTCTCGCGGGAGGACACGCTTTCGGTCATCTAAAAACGGGCAAAGTTAAGACGAATCCACGTGTCAGTTTATCCAGATAACCGGCACGTGTGTTCATGCGGCGACTTTTGTTCGCGAACCGTCCCGAGAAATTCATGGAAATCCGCTGTCTGATCTCGACCATCGTTTTTCTTTCTTTCTGGAGGCAGGATGCTACTTGCACAGGTAGAATAGGACAGGAAACGCGTGATTGGGTTTCTTAGTGATGTCTCGAGTTTATGGGTTGCCAAGGGGGAGCTAGAGAGGTGAGTTTGCGAAAGCGTTTAGAATAGGAAAGCGTGTTTGACGCATTTCGTGCTTTTCATTAGCGACGGCTGCGATAAAATCAAGTACATAGTGTATCGAGTGTTTTCCTCGAGAATTGCAATGAACATCAGATTCGATAGATGTGTACGCTTCTTAAAAAATAGACATTCCCGCCGCGTGTGGTCAACAGATCTCTCGAAGAAAAAAACTCGCCGACGTGTGAGGTTATGTCATGCTGCAATGGGGGGTGCATAGTAAACATAGAACGCGCTACCCGTGGATCGATCTAATTTTAGAGAAAATTCAGGAGGCTTCCGATGGATTCTCAGCGAGTATAGAGACAACTTCCCGACGGTATGCATACAGTATCTGTACATATAATCTCCGGCGGATCGCGACATTGGCGGTCATTTAAATTCGTAACGGAGGAGTGTCCTCTTGGTTGACGATTAAATAACCGTTTAAGCAGCTGCGTTTCTTTTTAAAGCCTTTCACGGACAATGTGCACTGTAAGGCAACGACATGAAGATTCAGAGCAAGAATGAGATACGAAAAAAAAGGGTGGAAAGAGATAGACGTCGAAAGACGGCCAAGTAACAAATTTCTCGGGGGATTCCAGTTCTTCCGACGAGATTCGCGACCTGGGCCCCTTGAGGAAGTCCCCCCGAGAAGAAGGAACGACCTTTCACTGTTTTCATCTCCCTCTTTCTCTGTGTGTTCTGGCTGGCTTACACACAGGCTTGTTCTCTCTTCTCCTCATTCGTATCATTATTTTCGATGTCGGGTTCGGTACACTCGTTCGAGGGTCGACGTCGTCGTCGATCGTCGTCGGTAGAGGGTATACACAGAGAAGGGCGAGCCTGATTTCCAGCATCTGCTCCAGTCAAGAAAGACCGCAGTCTGGAACGACTTTCGCCTAGCAAAAGCTTTTGCATGCGCGCCTTCTCTCGTCTGCGCGACGCCTTCTTATATTCTATTGAGTCTTCCAAAAGCACCGAAGCATATGTTTTTGAATTGTTCTCGAACGGGGGACGTCCAAATGATAGACTGACGCGTTTCGTTGCGACGCTGACATGTTGAATTCTAATGACCTTCATTCACCTTGGAATATTTCTTTTATCCCATGTATTTCACTTTTTACCTACTAAGTGTTTGTCCGACTATTTATTTACGATGTCTTTTATTTTTTGACATTTCCTGGCAACGAGCTGCTTGGTGATTCTCATTGTAGGGAAGAATAGATTTTTATAAATATTTGTCATAGTAAAATTATAAAATGTAGATGAACAGATACTTATACATTGTAGTATAGTCTCGTGTATCTTAGTTTATGGTCATTGCATCATGTGGTATTCTGTTACTTACATTCTCGACAAAATTAGTATATTTTCTACAACTACAACGATGTAGAAACCAAAAATCATAATAATCAATCTGAAATTTCCAAGAAACACAAACTTCTCTATTTTTAGTTTACAGCCAGCCCATTACAGGGTGTTTAGAAAAAAGAATATAAACATTTATATGAAAATATGTAACTCTACAGAGAAACAAAATTGACAAAACAGTGTATCATATTAACAAATCTATTTTGTCTTCAAAGGGTCTCCACTTGTCCGCCCATCAGTGTCGACACGTTCTTGGAATCTCCTTGAAACGTATACACATACAAATTCTCCATGTACAAGTGTAAATATTTTTCTTTTTTTTTAACCACCCTGTACATTGACGTAGAGGTGTCACTTTCCTTCAAGATTACCACTAACTCATAAACTACCCGATTCCATCGACCCTAATTGACCAGCACACCAGGTCGGTAACTTCCCAAGGCCCCACCAGATGTCCACTCGCACACGGTGTTGCTCTTGGAAGCAGTGGCGTAGGATCCAGGTTGGGGTAGATGGAATCGGGGATTCCATAGTCTGGCCCTCTAATCAAGCAGCATTAGCAAGGTGCGCATGGATCGCCATGAGGTGTTTGATTCTCTCTTGCGATGCAGCCTCGTTTCCCACGGTGGAATTAAAGATTCACGAGGAGAAAATACCCATCGCACTTGTCATGGGAACGAGCACCAGGTGGCTCGTCGCTCGATTTACAATTGGTCGCCGTGGCGCGCACGGGGTTAAGGCGTGGTGGTGGTGCACTACGCGCACCTCCAGTGACGAGGGGGATGAAGCTCGCTGCCTACAGGGGCTTCTCCTCCCCCCCTTCCCCCTCGGTTTTCGCCTGTCGCTTTTTTTTTTATTCTTTAATACCACCACACCCGTAGGGGCACGGGAATTTCCCTCGCCTACCTTGCCCCGCGCTGTGGCGCACGCGCTTTTGAACGTGACATATGCGCGCGACTCGGGGTTGGTTCAGTCGGTCATACGAATCATACGCGAGGAGGATATCGAGAAGACAATCGTATTGCTAACGAGGGGTGCATTAGCAATTTTTTAATCATTCTTTTGTACACTCATTTTTATAATACAATTCTTTTTTTTTTTAATTTGATTTTTGATATTTCTATTACTAACTGTATATAGGATAATTAAAAATTGTTAGGTTAGGCGATTAGTTTTGTCATAGAATCTCATTATAGAACCGGTGACTATTAACTTCTCTGATTGCGTCATTATTAAAAGTAAGAAGGCATTAAAACGTCACTTAAGAATCACACAGGAAGTAGGAAACGCTAAAAATCCGTATCCTCGATTGGCGATTCTCGTTCGCGAAGAGAGAGAGAGAGAGAGAGTCATACGTATAGCGCTCGAACACGTGCATCCTTGTATACACGTGCATCCACATGCATGCGTCATAGGAGCGGGTGCGCATGCTCAGGGAGCGTTCTATTGGGGGGAAGTTTGGCAGTGCGAGGGCATCGAGGCAGGTGGTAGCCAGATGTCTCTCGTAAGGACTTCTACCCTGATGTCGTTGCCTGTTCATTCTCTCTCTCTCTCTCTCTCTCTCTCTTACATATAGACATGCCATGTAGACTTTCATTTACGCGAGTTTAGTAGCTAGGGTATATACCTATCCCATCCGTGCGTCCTATGCTCGCGCGGAACGTGTTCGAACCGGCGCACGAATTCATCTTTCAAGCCGTGTATACACATATCCTGTGGCTCCCTTTTACGGGATGAGTCGGTATATACACATAACCTCTTCACCGACTCGTTTTCGAGAATCCATCCATCTGTGCGGTCCATCATTGGTCGGCGAACTTCAATACGTTTTTCTTTTTTTTTTTTTTCCCGAGAGGAAAAGTTAACATCAGTCGACTACTACGTCTATAATTGGTACGAAAGTTTTATCTCTTTCACAGTGGAATTTTTATGATGCAATTAGAAATCAAATGACCAGACGTCCCTGCGAGATGTCTCTCGATAGTCCGGCGCGTACTCTGTCTCACTTCTCTGTTTTCCTTCTTCCTGTTGGACACGAGGTGGCGGGTCAAGCGGCACACCGGTCGAACGATAATTAATCCGTACTTTCGAAACGTGTTGCCAAGTAGTAGAAGCGACCACTGGATCCGACGACTTATCGCCACTCAGTGGAACAGGTATAGGTGTGTTCTTACGTGAATTTCTATCGCGCATCTCTCGTCGCGTGCCGCTTTCTAATTCGCCGAATATTTTCCAAAAGTATGATGATTTAGAAGAATTCGAACCTCGTTTCACGAATAGAATACTTCCGACGATTTGTATTATATTGATTTATCTTGATTAAAAAAACGCGTCAATTTTCTGCACTTCTTTTTTTCACTGCTGTGCGTGTGTGTTTTGTTGGAATTTCTTCAACCGGTCCATTATAACGAAAGAAGATTCCGAAACGAGTTGACCTTGATCTTGACTCGTCTTCCTCTGCTTCCATCGCTTATATGCGCTCGTCTCCATTCAATCTTTTTTCATCTTATCACCTTGTCGTGCTCTCGAGACGGATTCCCTTAATGCCATTCATGAATCAGGCGACCGCAAGTCGTGTGTGCTAGATGACGGCTAAACGTGGACATGGTTCATTGAGTAACGTTCCTCTTCGCGATTACCTTGTCCGCCGCTGCACGTCTCTCTCGCCGTTGTAAGGCCGTTATGTCATCGGATTCTCGATTATCCACGGATTACATGGTGATTTCGCGTTTACCGCCGCTTAATGAGTTTCCATGAATCATCGTAGTACTACGCTTTACCGGACGGTAATGTAACGACCGCTACTTCTTACCATATTTCTTATCTTTTTTTCATGAAAAAGGTTACACGGTACTCAACGTGTTAAATAATCTTGTCAGTTTCATAATGGAATATTGACATTACCCAACTGTTTTTTACGATTGTAACAATTGATAATGAAAAATAAACTAACAAAATTTTCAAATGTCGTTCTATGTTAAACGATGATCATTAAACCTAACCTCAAATTCGAACCGTTCAAGAAGAAAAAGTTAATTGTTTCCTTTCCTCGTGCTAACGTAACTCTAAAACCCATGATACATTAAGCAAAGACTATGTGATTAGTCGAGAATGCACACTAGGAAGAGGAAGAGAGAGAACGGTAAGATGGTCGGAGGAACTAAAAGTAGACGCGACCCCGTCTCAGGCAATTTGTCACGGTCACCTGTCCCGCTGATGATAGAGGAACGCGCGCATAGGATCCCGTAAGAAGACGGACCGCGCGCCGCACCGGTCTACTTGGAAATTCCGCATATTTTACCAGGGCGTTCCCTTTCATCGGTGGCTCCGCGGCACGAGAGGCTTTTTAAACGCACAAATTGAGGAACACGCGAGTGCATCGTGCGCCTACGGCCCGTGTGGCGGAGAGGGTGGGTCGTGGGGGTAGCAGCTGACGGCTAGGGAGAGACCAATGGATCCCTTGCACCTGGTCTCCAACTTTGGAAAATCGACGACAGAATCAATTGTCCGCCGGCGGCCGCACGCGACTCAACGAAACCCCGGACGATAACAGTTGCATTGACCCTCACTCTTGACCCGTTACCCACAGAGTAGCATCGGTACACTCTATAGATAACACACACTTCAAATCTGTCTGCTTGAGGGATGGCTTCCGTCGCGTTATAACGCACGTCACACACGTCTGTGATCATTGAAGATTGAAGTTTTGTAACGCTGTGTATAGAGGGTAGAAATAATGTTGCACAAGAGAAGAAGGTTATCAGAGATCAAGAAGACCGTTGGGATAAAGTATTTTTTTTCTTTCATGAATTTCCGTGATGAGCATTCTTGAAAATTCTGAACCCTTTAACCTCTTTGGTAAAAGTGTTTTCACGTGCAGAGTATATTTTTTTTTAATGAATTTCTCAATAAAAATTGAAAAGCAAAATTTTTTTTTGGTTCAGACAGTATATGCGTTATTTGACGATGTAAGATTAACCTGACCCCTATGAATCATAACGGTAGGTTTCAGTAGTCAGGTTTTTTTTCCTTGTTTAGTTGTTGCCATGGCAACGCACGCGAGACATCCCTCTTTATATTCTTTGTTGCACGAAGATGTCTGACGATTTCAATGCTACGATAAACACTCCCGTTGTTGTCAGCCGTTAGATAATACTACCTACTTACCATAGAGGTTGAAAAGAGTTCTCAGGGAATTTCTTTAAGAAGGGTAGAACCATCTTACTCGCACGATAAATCGAACATTGACCTCACTGGTTAATACAAACCTTCATTATCGTTGCAGCAGCCAGGGACCTTTAGCTACACTGTAGATGCTATAATATCTCAGAACATCTTTCACGCTACTTTGTGAACGACTGTGTGTAGTTTCTTTTATTTCGTCGAGGATCGATACGTTTCTCGGCCGCAGCAGCGGCGGAGGCCTCGTGCGATACGATCTTGAAAGGATACATATACAGTGGGCCTAAAAAAAAAAAGGGCGCTACGAGTCTGCCGTCTGGTTTTCCCGACATACCATGACCATGGGACATACAGACGGTGGACATTACTCGAGGAAGGGACATCGGGTGGTACGCGCGGCGCGCAATGACCTTATTGTTGCGTGACGAGCAACAGGCGGACGAAAGGAAGGAAGGAAGGAAGGAAGGAAGGTGAAGTGAAAGAAAGAAGGAAAAAGGAAGACAGTGCTAGGGTCTCTAAGGGCCGCTCGTTGCAAAAAGGGGGGTAGAGAAGGGAGACGAGGAGGCAGACAAGAAGCAAGGAAGTGGCCGAAAAGAGGGGAAAGTTCGGAACTTCGACAGATGTCCATAGAGGTGCGGCGTGCGATGGGTTCCCTTTTCCTCTCCCTTTCTCACGAGACGCTCGATTTTCATCGTGAAACTCGTAAACTCGAACGGGAAGGGGGGAGAATGAACGCGTGTAATCGCGGATGGAAGAAAATAATATCGTTCGATGAATAGGTTCGTTAACCCTCTTTCTGTCGCGCGCCATGAGCACGGTATTTATTATCCAGAATCACGGAGGATTTACCCGGTTGCCTTGGTAACATACCGTTTGTTTGACGAGAATCGATCGGTGTGTAAGTAGCCCCGTTACGGACTGGAATAGGGACGACGTTTACCGTAAGTCGGTATCTGTCATAAAAATAGCCTTGTGATAATAAAACATTGTGGGTCCAAATACGTGGGTTCACTACCTGTCGAATTGTTAAGTGAAACTATATATTTCCAGCTTTCAACGTTTAACGAGGTATACACAACACGAATATCACGAAAATCACAATATAATTTAAGATAAGGTTAGATTCTAATACAAAGGATTTTTCATTTCTTTCGTAGACGAAGAATAATGTATGTCGAAAATCTTTAAGCTGACACTTCTTAGAAGAAGACAAGCAGACATGTATGACGGTAGAAACCTTGATCATGGAAATAAAGACTAATGTCAAGTATAGCGGTCCATTAAGTTTCATTGAAATAATTGTCATCGAAGTTGTACAGCACACTCGAGTCATACGGCAGTCCTAGACAAAGGGGGCAGCTGTTACACAGCACCTGCTTGTGTCGCCACCTTTCAAGTAAACGCTAAGTGCGAGAGCTTGTTCATTCATTTCGCCTCACGACGAACGGCGCTTTCTTGTCGTCGTCGTCGAGGTTGAGCGAGACGATTGGAAATTTCGACCGGACGTCCTCGACCTCCGACTGTAGTTTCGCATGCTGATTTCGGGGAGAGAAGGGAGTCGGCAACCGATACGTTCAATTTATGTGACGGTAAGCTTGAAAGGAACAGGGGGAGGAGAAGAAGAGGGCTTGACTCTTATGTTCTCAACTCGTTCGAATTTCCGGAACAAAGCGTTCCTCCACGTATTACTAATACATCAAGATGGTACATCAGAATTTAACATACATTTAAATAACATGAAATTTTTACAAAATTTCTCTTTCGTTAAAGATTATTCCTGGTAATATTTTTTCCTTGTTTCTTCAGTTTCTATCACACTATATAATTTGGGTACCCTGTAGTTGCCTTGACGGTTAAGTCAGGAAATTTCAATTACCCCTTTGACCAACAGGAAGTCTGAAGCATCGAGGTAAGAGGATAAGAAGATATAAAATCCAACAAGATCCGATAGTATTATTACCCTTCCTTTTCCTGAGTCACCAACACTTTTATTCCTCTCTTCCTCTTTTAGGCTCTCATTCGCGTCCTGCCCTCTCGCGTGTTTCTTTCGAATTTCCTTCTCTTTCTCTCTCGTTCGCTGTCTCTTTCTCCGTTTTTTCTCTGCCCCTCCCATTTATTTCGTGCACACACCAGAGTTACCACCCTAAATTGATTAATGAGTGTCGCGGTCGAGTCATTTCGTTTGTCCCTTGTTTCCACCGCGACTGTCACGTGCTGGTCACAGTCGTGACGATTTTATCAGTTATTCTACTCTCGTCCACGTGCCCTTTCTTCGACTTATCGCTTCCGCATCTTCCTTCATTTGCTTCCGTTTCCTTTTTTTTTTTTTACACCATTTTTAACCACTTTATTCACCAATCTTTCCTACCAAAAATTCCAGGGACGAAATCACGTTCGTTAAAAAAAAAAAAAAATTGAGAAGACCTATTTTACGATTAATTACAAATTAATAATAATTATCATATCGTGAAATTTCAACTGTCCAGTTGCCCTTCTATGTTACTCATGCTCCATGCCGGATGCTTTACAGCCTAAATCAATTTGATCGTATCTCGAGAGATGAGCGATCCCATCCCGTATCACTTTTCGCAATCGTCATCAATAAAACGTTAGATGTCTGCTCGGTATAAATATTCATGAGAGTGGACAACGTAAATTTTGTAATTTATTCGCGGAGAACGAAGCGAGACCACCCCACCTCTCAGGGTTAACAAACATCGTGTACACACACTGCTGATCCTTTCTATCTCTGGGTGCTTCTCAGCTATCTCGCCACGGTGTATGCACACACACACACGCGCGCGCGCGTATGCCTATATACATGTGGATGTACAGTGTGTGCACATATTTTCGCGGATCGTGAGAATGCTATAGGAAGTCCTGCGTTCGGCCACGTGCCTCGGGATTTAAACTCAAGGATGCTCGCGACCGTTAGAACTTCCACGAAGGCGAAAGCCTTTACGTAACGCGCGAGAAAGAAAAAAAAAGAACGGTTACCGATCGCCTTCGAGCGAGTATTTGCGATTCCCAGCGCTATTTCTATCCTTTTTTTTTCGCGTGTATCGTCTAACTGGGTAAACTGTTGGTGGTCGCTAAATCTGAATGGAAGAACGCTGGCAAAATATTGTATCTTTCTTTAGCAACCTCTTCTTTTTCATTCACTTAGTTTCCCTTCCTCCCCGGTTAAACAAATTTCTCGGCAAATAATTTGGGCGGAATAATTGCGAAGTGATTTAATATTTTTTTTTTATTTATATTCGTATCGGGTAAATGTCTTTACAAGTGTCACGTATAGGTGTGTTTCATGTATTTTGTTGGTTTATGACGTGTCGATGAACACGTGGACAAGGTGTCTCACGTGCACGTGGTCTGCGCCGCCACTGTCTGCTCCATTCTCACTTTCAAATTTGAATGGAACCATTCGAATACCACACAGATGTTCAAGAATTCCACGCACGTTCTGCCTTCGCTTTGGTCTCGTCGAATGGCCATACAAAGTAGAAAGTGAAAAAGGGAATGCAGAAAAAATGCATTTCGCGCATTCCATTCTTATTTTGTCTGGATCTTTTCCAAGGAAATTTTTTGTTTTGCCGTCAAATAGGAAATTAGTCGTTTCTTCTGTGCAATTACCACTGCGCATGCGCGGTAGAAACATTGTAGAGTTTTGATAAATTTTCTACGAATTAGGTTATTGTTTCGAAAAATCGTTCTCTACTTAAAGGAAACAGTTTTTTTTTTGTGGGTTCTGTAAATTTACGAATCCAGAGATGGTCGATGTATCTAAATTCAACCGAATATCTAATGAGTTCTCATGGGAGCTACATTGTGGAATACATATACAGCGATTGGACACCTCGCCTAATTGTTGAACTCCACGATACCCTTAACATTTAAATATATTGCCCTCGGTCGGTAAATTTTTCTGGTTATTGCATTTGGTTTTCTAATCGACGTGTTATCTACGATCGATTTATCATTGTGATAATTTTATCCCATTTCCGAGAATTTATTTGCATGCATACCATTAACGCAAAAAGCAAACCGTGAACACACCACTTCTACGGAAATCGTGAATGTCAAATAAAATGGTAATATCAACACGATAACATAACCTCTTCGATACGACAGGTATTACGTGTAACCTTACAACGAAGCAGAACCGTGTGGAAATAGATTGTTAGGTTATTTTACTTACGAAGATTTTCCTTTAATAAACGTGTATACTATCCAATAATATGGCTTCTCAATCAACCCCGTCACGCAACGAATCACCCGACAAATCACGCGCATGTATTTATTTGCATAGTTTCACGAATTTCGCGACGTTCACTTTTTTTCCCTGCGACGCGGCCTGTGTACAGGAGACATTCCACCTGAGACGGCACTCCCCTTTCGGTTCCTAGCATTCCCTCGCGACCGACCACTTTATAACGTATTCCCGACTTGTCCACAGCCAGGAACGTAAACATATGTGCACCTGCAGAAAGTCAATGTGTTCGAGCTGGCCAAGATTGCATTGCTAGGCTCCGCCAATTAGAAGCTCAATTACAGGGTGTATCAATTTGCGTTTTATGCGAGTTTCTCTCGACGATGTAAAACAGCTGCGAAGAGATGGAAACGCGCGTTTCCTGCGTTGTAACACAGTTGCCACGTGCGTGACAGAGTGACATGCGCATGCGCCGTATTTCGCGGTGGCGATGGCGATCATCGTGAAGGGCAAGGAAAAAAAAGTGGAAACAATAAAGGCAGAGGATTTTATTAATGAGAGATTTTTATTGGTCATTGAACGGCTGTTTAATAGAAAGGAGTTAGTGAGGCTGTTAACGAATCGCTAAAAAATCACGTGACCTGTCGTTTGAGAGCTCACATGGGACTTATGTTTTCTCTCGATACTTTAGTGATTGATGAGAAGTTTCTAGGGAGTTCGGTTTCACTGGGAACAACAGTTGCTACTTCCGCTGCTAAACGTCACTTCGTCACGCAAGGAAAATAAGGATTAATAGCAACACGACTACTTTTGAACCACCCTGTAGGCACGAGAAATGAATACAGGGATATTTATAGAGTTTGTTAACTCTTGTTCATTATAACGTTGTGTTGTAGATTGTGATTGAGATACGATACAAGAAGGTTAAATTTGTAATAAATTTTAATTTTAATTATATATAACATTTTACCCTTTCTGATCCACTTAGCCGCTACAGGACTCATAAGACAAGGTGTTAAACCAAGTAACAGGTGTTCTGTTTTAAATTACATCATGAATATGAAAGAACGTGTTACAAAACTATCGTCAAAGAAACATTTCTGAAAACATGGTAGTATATACTACAACTTGAAAGAGCATGAGCCAATTTGTGATTCTCCTTTCGTATTCCTAGGAGCATTTTCACCCTTGTGTTTCGCCCCTTTCTCTCTCTCTCTCTCTCTCACCCCCAAGCAGCTGCGTGTACCGAGAGAGGAAGGTGGCCCTATAATATTCGTGTGTGTCTACATGTTCTCGCAATCAAGTACAATGGGAGGTTATGAAACGATATCGCTTCTAGGATACCACGAGTATATACGTATATGCTACGCAACATATAAACATATGCGAAACGCAGATGGCTGTGAACCTTATCGTTACCATTATTTTCCGCCCCTGGGCTACAGAGATACCCCTCGGTGACATATTATTTTTTGGTTGACCTAGAGCCGACAGAAATCAACGATGTGACCACTACCGGTCTCAGTGAGATAAACAGGAACGGCTAATTAACGACATAAGCGTAACAGTTAATTTCCTCCGTTCAAATCCCGTCTTCAACGCATCGTTCCCAACGTTTATTATTCAATTTGCTCACCATTTAATACACGCCAATTGCTACCTCTCACCGTGGTATTTCCATCAATTAGTCGTGTTCGTTATGTTGCATTTAAATATTTGAAGACGTGTCCAATCGTAAAAACAGTCAATTATTGGTTTATCGCTGGGAATAATGTGTTACGCAGATAACCTAACATATCCATTACAATAACCATATAAACTTCTCACCATAACTCTACCATAAACGTCAATCATACAAATCTTTAAAATGTATATACTATGTGTATACTACTTACATAAAAACGTCAAGTATAGTTGTTTTTCACTTTCAACACCGAGACTGCATCCATCAGTTTTCACGCATCGACTGGAAATGACCGCGTGAATGTATTTTCAGCGGTTCGAATGGCGGAATTGTGTACATCGTTTCACTCGAGAGGCATAGCGGCGTCTTTGCAGCGTACTCTGGCGGAACAAAAGGGTCAAGCCAGCGCCGTTTAGCGAAGGCTCGCACGATATAGCCGCACGCAGCGGATACGCGGTCGCGACCGGCCTGGAACAGTAAACATAACAAGCACGCCGGACCGTTGCGTTTGATTTCTCTGTGTAAAAACACAGACGAAGGGTACACACGCTTGTTTCAACTCGAGCTGACCAGCTATCGTCGACGGATTACGTCATGCCAACGAGCATAGACTCCACAGTGGTTGGAATGTAAATACGTTAAGAACGACGTGCAGCCGACCGTTCACTAATTGCGCTTGACGATGGATTATTGTGTAACACTAGACGAGCTGACGTTTCCACGAACGTGAAACTTTCTTCACTTTTGCTTGTAACTGATATTTTAAGGTTATTGCACTGTAGCTTCAATCATAATTCTGTCCTTATGAAATTGAGTGAATCAAAATGGAAATTTTTTAATTTTTTCCCACCCACAGCTCTAGCAAAAACTAGCAGCAAAAGTATTCAATGGTCCAAGACCTTTTTTTTTTAGTCGTTCTTTTGAGTAACTGGAACAAAATACTATTAGATCCGAGCTGCGGCACATCTTGTAAGGAGCTTAGGTTAGGATCACTGTTTAGATAGGTGGAATCACTACAAATGGCCTTGACTGTAACAAAGAGCTTTTAATCGCCCATTTATCAAGACTTTATATTCACTATACGAAATACTTCCGGTTTAGAGGGATAAACCTCGTAGTGCGTAAAGACATGTGAAAGGTGCGAAAAGAAAGTGTAAATAATAGAGAATAAAATTTGAAAACCCACCTATCAAATACGAGGTTCATTTTTTCTCTCAAAATTTCCCCAACATCCTCTCACGATGAGAGTGAAGTGGGGAGAAGGGGGTGAGAATGAATAACGATCATTTGCGAAGGAAGCGGACAGGAAATCCTTGCAAACGAAGAAGGAACAAACCACTTGTAACCGCAAAAACTGACACTCGCCAGACTGTGGTCAAGATTGCCTCTTGGCCGTCGGTTCGAGCAAGGGTGAAGAACAAAGGGGTGGTGGGTTCGCGATAGTTCCATCGACAAAGAAGAGGAAGAAACGCGAGGCGCGGGACGGATGGTCAGCCATCCGTGATTTCCCGTCTTCGCCTTTGTACCGGTTGAAAAAAATGGCTATATCCGTTACACGTTCGCACGTTCGATGTTCTTACGAATTTTCACCACGATCT
>NW_017100321.1:797448-805159 GCF_001263275.1 Habropoda laboriosa | reverse complement strand
AAAAAAATGATGGTTAAGGCTTTTTTGTGATTTTAAAGTTTAGTCCTTTTTTACAGAGTAGGTATCATTTCAGAAAAATTACGTAAAAACCATTAGGAAATAAATTCGTCATTCTACTTTCAATTTGTAGGTTATGTTAGACCATACAGTTCGACGTTCCGATATTTTCGCGATTCCTATGTTCCAGGTCCACGCCCCTTAAAATGCAAATTACCGTTTTATGATTTCCAGCGAGTTACCGAAGGACAATGTTCTCTTTGTCTTTTTCAGATCGCGGTCTGGTTACGATTCTAGCAGCGGCGGAGAGTCTGACAACGAGTGCAGTGCCACCGTCTGTCGTGGGGCGAGCAATCAGTCTCAGAACCCGACTACGACAAATGCGAGCAATCATGGGCAGGGAAAGCACATAAACAAAGGAAGGTGGACCAAAGAGGAGGTAATCAACCGGAAGTTCCATGTTAAACATTCAATTAAAACGAGATCGTACTATAATCTCAAACATTTTCAAAACTATGAACCATTCAAATTTCGTTATTTCTAAAACTTTTTCTCTCAACCTAATTGTTCATTCTCAAATCTAAAACATTTATTGAATGTTTGAATAATTGATTACTGTATGAAGTGAATCTAAAATTCGTCGTTATCACCATGGTAACAATACTGTTGCATGAATTCTTCTATTCTTCTCTCTCTCTCTCTCTCTCTCTCTCTCTCTCTCTCTCCCCCCCCCCCCCCCCCCTCTCTAGTGAAGCTTGATATTTCAGAGAGTGTACACGTGATCGCGTCATCATAGCGTGACTTTGATCGGATGTAACGCGAAAGGGGAGGGATACAATGAGCATAGGTCTCGAAAAAAGGTCCACCCTTCGTACCTTCTACAACGAGTTACGTCCGTGGGCAGATGCCCTCGACCACCCCATAGTCATATGCGCGGCCATAGTGCACAGGGCGCGCCGTATGGTTTCCCGTGGGAAACATCACAGACGACCTATCGATCCCGTGCATTTGTTACGTCACCTTTTTCTTTTCTTCCTTTTTCATTCTGACATAATTGCGAAATGAAATGTCTCACAGTGTTCATTCGAAAATTTGGGCCTGTATTCAATAATTTCATTTGTAATCTAAACTTTCTCACGTCGAGTTATTGTAATACTAAAAATTAATATTATACATTTGCGGTAAGTGGTAAAGAATAACCCCGTTTTGATAGATACTTTAACGAAAAGAATCTTTATTTATATATATGTATATATCGTTACATTATTGAAGGTCAACCTTGCTTTCTTTTTCAACGTGACACGATGTAACCTCTGATACAGTAAACAAAGAGAAGTGGCGCATAGTGCCATCTATTATCGTTGACATGGAATAACTAATTCTTACCGGCATATACCGATTTCTTCATTCAACAATAAAAAGCTGAACCTAACCTTTACACTGATCAGCACAATCACCTCTATTTCTCTTCACTTCGATTTATTAACAAAATAAATCAAAAATATTCCGAAGAAAAATTGCTGACCTCTTTCTTAACACGAATAAAATACAAAATCGTGGTGATAAATGTAAAATATAAATCATACATTAGACATATTTCACCTCATTAATATACTCAAAAAGAATCGTCACGCTTTTACCAAATGCTTGAACCGGAAATGTACTCGCTACACGAGGCAGTATAAAGTAAATTGTTAACCCGAATTTCGCACAGCAAGTCCTCTCATCGATCATTGCTCGTCGATGGTCTTCAAACGCACCTGCTTTTTCGAACGGGGTCACGCTTATCAGGGTTTTTGCATTGCGTGTCAAGCTTTAAGGGACCACCTCATGCGCGCCACCTTTTTTCTGACCGCGTGTCCATACATATAACGTATGTTCTCGTTCGAACGGATTCCAGGACGCTCTGCTGAAACAGCTAGTGAGCAACGCTGAACAACACGGAACTGGACTTCGATGGGACACCGTAGCCGGTCACTTCCCAGACCGAAGCGACGTCCAGTGTCAGCAGAGATGGGCGAAGGTCGTGAATCCGGAATTGGTTAAAGGACCATGGACGAAAGAGGTGAATGAAAATTGTTAAAGCTTAATTCATTTATGTACAGGGTGTTTAAAAAAAGAAATGTTAACGCTTATATGAAAAATTTGTAGGTGTGCATACTTTTTATTGAAAAGGAACAGTCTATGCAAAAGAAAAGAGGATTCTAAGAATGTGTTTGCGATGTGTGAACATTTTTTTAACCGCCCTGTAGATAGTACCATTTTGATTTTTCTTGACTTAGAAATTGAATGAAATCTTCAAGATGAATTTTCATTTAATATTCTTGTGACAGGGATATTATTCATTGAGTATATTTAAAAATTTTTTAAATTATTTATTGTTGGCCAAGGTTTCCATCGTTGATTTAATAATCAAGGTCTTAGAGTCCAGTATTGAATTGAATGAAACATTAAGGGGGAATAATTAATAGTTGACGATCGGCGTTCGAATGATACCTTGTTTATGGAGTATGGATGCTGTAAAAGTGATAATTAACAATTGATGTATGTACCTTCTTCATTGAATAACAGTCTGACAGACAGTACCATTTCAACGAATTTCAATTAACCTCATTTTCACCCGATAACCGACCAGTTCAGATCGAATGAAACTTCGAGAAGACCCGTTACACCCTCTTCACCGAACGTAACCAGATCTGTCCACGTATTTGGCAAACGAAGTCCGCGCTTAAAGGTTGTGTAACGGTCCTTGGGAACTTTCTTTCTTTACCCTGGACCAAGAACTTCACAAACCACCGAAATCCTCTTAAAATCACGTTGCTGAAGAAAATTCCCGTATTTTTCAATAAAAAATTGAATATAAAATTAAAAGATTGACAGTCCAGAATATTTAATATAATATTTAATTCTAACCCTATACCATGTGACAAAAAATTTGCATATCAATCAGTTGCATTACAGTAAACTAAGTCACGTATTTTTTATTTTAACGAAACGAACCCAAACAAGTGAAAAAATAAATCTTTTCGAACAACAAGATAACTCCTCTTTACCTATTAAAATCATAACCTCTAAAAGTCGACCGACACCTCGTGTCACATAAACCCCTCAACACTGCCATTAGTAAAATCACCCTACACATAACCATCAATTTCCACGAAACACCCTAACCTCTCACTATAACTTCGAATCTCCCTGAAAAATCCACACAGGGATTCTCAATCTTTCTACATCAAGTCACCCAGACACACCGAGCATCTTGGTGCTTCATCGAAAGCTCGAAGGTTCGAATCCATAACGGCACGGCCCTGCCCGGGCACGTACGCCTACACGTAGGCAGCAGCCTCCTCTCTTTCTTCTTCGTTCCGTCCGTCGCCACACGGTGGGGTATGCAACAAGAAAAAGAGCCCGCGAGAGGTCCGCGGAGATGCAGCGTCGTCGTCGTGCCAATGCACTTGGCAACAGCCAAGGGCAAGTAAAGCCTCCGAAGCACCGCGGTGTACACGCGGTCCATGGATCCGCGTCGGTGTGCACCTGATTCTTCGTGGTATGGGAGCGTCCTCGTTGCTGGCAACCTCCCTCTTTGGCCCCCTTCTGCCCCCCCATTCCCTCCCTCGCGTCGCACCGTTTCGGCCACCACGATCATCTCCACCGCGTGTGTCGTCCTCTTCCTCTCCTCTCCTTTCGTTTCAGACGCCTCCTTTTCGACCTACCGCCTCGTTCTCTGCCTGCCTGTGTGCCTCCCTTCGGCTCTTCTCCTCGCCTTCGAGAAATTACTCGCGAGCTGGACCTGCCTTCCGGTGTGATCATGCTCGATCCGTCACTTAGAGATATGGGGTTTACTGGCGTGTTCGAGACACCGCATGTGTGACGTGGAGAAGAACTGTTCTAGTGAAAAAGGTTAAAGATTTGAACTTCAGAAGGGAGGAAGGTATTTGTGAGGGTTCCAGTTTGAGGATTGGAGGATGTTGATGTTTTAGGTTAGATTAGAATAGCTCTGTAGGTACACAGGATTATAATTGTCGGTTTGATGTTTAGCATTAAGGGGTGGGTATGGCTTGGAAATAATTTTAGAGATGTTAAGTATGATAATTTCAGATGTATGGAATTGTGTGTGAGGATTACAATAATATAGGATAGAACATTAAAGTAATTCCTCAGGTATATTGTTCCATGGTGTTTATTGAGGTGTACCTTCTTATTAGGAGACCCCAAAGGTAGGTCTTCTACCTCTTAGTCTTCCTGTTATTATTGTTTCTCTGTTTGATGACCCAAGGTTACTTGTAATCCACACTTATATTCAAATAACTAAACGGAAATATATTATCTACTTGTATAAAACCAAAGATAAATACAATGGAATAAAAGAAAAGTACAATTTGTATATGTTTATCACTGCCTTCTTTTCATCCGTAACCAATTAGAACACCCTGTATATATCAATCGATGAGAATACATGAGAATTAATTTCAATGTTTCACCAATAGTTCCAACAGTCAAGCATAAATGCTCCAATCGTTCCCTGTACTGATGATCGGTGACGTTCACAGGAGGACGAAAAAGTGGTAGAATTAGTGGAACGATACGGACCGAAGAAGTGGACGTTAATTGCGCGGCATCTGAAGGGTCGTATCGGTAAGCAGTGTCGAGAACGATGGCACAACCACCTGAACCCAGGTATCAAGAAGACGGCGTGGACGGAGGCCGAGGACAGAATCATCGTCGAGGCGCACCGCAGGGTGGGCAATCAGTGGGCGAAAATAGCGAAATTACTGCCGGGTAGGACGGATAACGCGATAAAAAATCATTGGAACAGCACTATGAGGAGGAAATATGAGGCTGAAGATGGTAGATCCACCACCAGCACAAGAGGTATTTGTTACTTTCAATATTTCTTTACAATAATTCAAACCTTTCCACTGATATTCATTTCTAATTTGATTTAAAATGAAAATATAAAAAATTTAGCTGAAAAATTAAAATTTGATATTATATTAACAGGGAGAGGTAGAAGAAAAGTCACGGAGTCTTCAGTGACCTCTAAAGACACCCTGTGCACAGAGGAAGACATCTCAAGTCAAGGTCGTTTGAAAGCAGCGTCCACGAGCAACGAGAACGCCTCGACTGTGACCACTGTACAACCTCACACTCTGGATATTGCACAGCTTGACTGGACCAGGGCTTGGGACAATCAGCAGAGTAGCCAGACCTTCCAAGGTCTCCTGGGTCTGAATGAACGTACGGATAGCAGCGAATCTCGGTTGGAATCTCCTTCGAAGAGAGGGAGTTCCTCTTGTAGAGTCAAGACTGAACAAATCTCACCCTTTACCAAGTATGTTACCCTTCAAACAGATGAGTGTTCAAATTTTACTTGAAAGAATTCCTCATTTACTAATATATCTTGCAGGTATTTCGATTTGCAAATACAAGGTGAGGCGACCAGTTCCAAGAGCTCAGAGATCAGACTAATGCCCATGCCAGACCTAGAAGAAATACCAGATGCTATCACGGAGAAAGAGAGGAGCAGTCCACCGCCAATACTACGTCGACGTAGAAACACCCAGACCCTTCAGCAGAGGACGGAAACTCCTGACAGTGCGAACCAATCTGATTACTTGATAATAAGCCAGCAACAACAACAGACTGGTGACACTACCCCATCCACGCCCATAAAACAACTGCCATTCAGTCCGTCACAGTTCTTGAACAGTCTGAGCCCTGAGACGTCCTCCTGGCCACGAGCGAGCACCCCCAAAGGAAGTAGCCCTGGTCCACTCACCACACCACAGCCTACTGGTCTTCGACGAAGTCAGAATGGTACACCATTATTTTCTGCTTTGAATTTTTGCGATGGTGAAAGAAATAATATTGTGGACAATCTGTTAATTTTTAGTTCTCTGTTTCTAATTGATCACGAGATATTGAACTTCCAAAAGCGTGAATAAAATATGAAAAATATTTTTTATCATAGACGGTAATACACCAAGGACACCAACGCCGTTCAAAAACGCGCTAGCGGAACTAGAACGGCGCAGCGGCGCGACTACTCAGTTACCTGCCACCCCCAGTCGTCTAGACGCTTTAACGGAGATCATCAAACAGGAGACAGATCGTGAAAGTCTAGCAGGGACTAGTACTATCCTTCAGGACTCCGGTTACAGCACGATCAGACGGCGGGGTAAGGAGAACAGTGCACCTGGTGGAAAAAGAGCACGTAAAGCTCTCTGTCAAGCCTGGGCAAATGCTTCTCAGGATAATTCTGAAATGAGTTTCGTTGTAGAAACACCAGTAAGTTGAATATCATCCCTTAAGTTTGTTGTATGTTGTATAATTAAATAAATGTAATTTAGTTAAGTAATTTATTTTTTATTTTAATTACAGAGTAAAAGTTTGGACACTTCGGTATTGTTTTCACCGGCATCCATGGCATTGGAGGATAGTTTTCTAACGGCAGGGACTAGTCCCGTGAAGGTAGAGAACCACATCCATAATCAAATTCAAATACAAACTCAACCAGCCCTATCCTGGTATTATTCCCGTACCAATCGCCTCTAGACACGCTAGCCGGCCTTCTTCTTAACTCTCTAATGTTTAACACTTTGTCTCTTTCTCTCCTTTGTTTATTAGTACTTAATACAATTTTGCCTGCTTCTTTTAAATTAACGTTAAAAACAGTGCCTCGTTGCTTCTCTTTCTATTTCTCTCTTCTACACCGTTTTCCTATTCTTTTTTAATTTATGATTAAATGTTAAACACCAAGGCGCGCGAAGAATTACTTAACCTTGTATTTATCTCCCTAGTAGTCCATCATCGTCATCGATTCCCTTCTCGTCGCCCTGGTATCGTCCAATCCAAAGATTATTAGCGTTCTTTTTATTTTCTTTAAATTTTAAGTGTATAATTATAGAGTAACATGACTAACATTAACGGCGTAAATATCGGTTTGTTCTATTTATACAATTAACTTATTTTTTTTTTATTTTAACGGCGCGTATGCTTTCCCTGTTAAATTATTTATGAGATACGTAGTATGTTTAGTAAGCTTGAAGCGTAACTTATGATCATGAAAAAAAAAAGAAATGTTTCGTGTTATTTAATTGTCATTAATTATGTCGTGGTGGTCTCGTTAAAGGAGCCAATCTTGTGGAGTACTTAATTTTTTTTTTGCGTGTATAACAATGTTTATTTTTTGCCGAACGTTCATCGTTCATCGTTGCTCTACATTGGAAACAACCGTACTCTTTCGCGTGCGAACAAAAATCCACGATCTTCTGATACTGCGCATGCACAGTCGGTGCGTGTACAGTCGATCTTGTTTAGTTTTTCTTTTTACTTTATTCTTCGTCTTTTTCTATAATTATTTTTGTTTGTTTACGGAGAATTAAATCACGCACTAGATTCGTTCCATTATCTTCTTTTTTTTGTTGATTATTCGTGTATATACATTGATACTTCGGGGACGAAGTGAACTGATAGCATTCATCTTGGTGAAACCGTGAAATTGATTATTTTTTTATCGTAAGAGACTGTACAAGATACAATCATGACACAGCATCTTCATTAAAGAAAGTCAATAACGACAGTCATTTTTTATGGTACTTTCTAACGTCAAAATGTCTATAAGTTACTGTAAGAACGATCCTGTGCACAGCAGGTTAAACATGTGTACGTAAATGTATGATAAAATACTAGTATTTATTTTAAATAATAAAAA
>NW_017100321.1:783746-797136 GCF_001263275.1 Habropoda laboriosa | reverse complement strand
AATTCCTTTGGTAAGAACGTTGAGTTGCCGCATGTTTACAACTAACTCGAACGTGAAACGCCCTTGTACAGGCCTGGCCTAGCGTACCAAAGTATATCCCCATCTCCCTTTCTCAATCTCCCTTGTTCCTGTCCTGAAAGCCGACAAGTCCAAAGAGCAATTTTGTGCGGCTGCTTCAATGGTCGTGAGATGCTTTTCTTTGAGATCGACTCGCAACCGTGCAAAAAATTAAAGAAAAGAAAAGAAAGAATACAAAAGGCCTAGTCATTCCACGATAAAACGTGGATAGTACGTCTAGCATGCGTGTGAAACGTGCCCCAGTGAGAAAAGGCGGAAACGTAAAAAGGACGAACTGACGCGGAGTCCCACCATTCTTTGAGTAAGCTCCCATAACCTCTCTTTCTCTCAAACTTCGTCCTTTCTGTCTCCGTCTCTATCTACTCCCCTCTCTCTTTTTCGATAGTTTTTTGATGTGTGACTTTTGAAGCGTTGGATATCGACGTACAGTTCTTTTTTTTATTGTTCTTATTAGACGCGTATTTTCTGAAAAATATTCTCAAATAGACATTTTCTTAAGTACGATTCTTTGAATCGCCGGCTGTAGCTAGTGTGTCTATCCTTTCCAGACTTCCCACGACTTTGTGTCCGTACAACGGAAGCCTAACGCCAAGAGGGCGATCACGTTCGACGCTTTCGACAGTCCCTGTTGTATCCTCAGCTCTCTGCCGCTCAGGCCAGTCAAACGTGCTAAGGTGAGTCTTCTTTTTTCTTCACTCTCAAATCACTTATCCTCTGGTGGGGTTGCCCGTATCAGAGATTCGATATTCTCGTGTCGAGTTTCTGTACGCGTTGCCATGGTGCTTACTTTTCGGTTACTCGAAAGACATATGTTGCAATAGATCATGTTTCATGACAGTTTATAATCATCGAACATAAAATGGAACTAGATGCAAGATAAATTATTAAATGCATCCTACGATTATCAAAGACGGTTAATTGTTTCAATTTGACATATCTAAAATTTAGTTTGTAATTTCTAACGCAGTAAGAATCACCTTCAAGTAATTCAATAATGGCGCCATTAATTTGGCGGGAAACGTGCACAAGTGTCCCAGATGTCGCTTATGTAGCTGTCCTATGTGTATGTGATTAGTTCACATTTTCCATATGGGTATTTGAAATTCTATAGTTTTATCTGCATGTTGGATTTTGTTACAGCTGCACTTAGAGGCACAATGGACAACGGTAGCATGCGGACGCACACGCGATCAACTCGAGATGACGCGAGCTGCCCGACGATTTCTCAGCAGCCATGGATATCTGCCATTGCGTCCTCGTTCTCTAAACTTTTGAAATAGCCTTTCTGGGGGCTCGGTCGCACTTCGTGGTACAAAAAACGCGACGTTGAACTAGTCGTAATTAAAAGTATGCGGCGCTTCCGTTTAAGGAATATGGCCTTTTTTCTATAAGATCTATCGGACAAGATAAGAAAAGTAATAAAACAGAAACGAGAAAGGAAAAAAAGATAAATAACTATTAGGAAATTTTACGGGCTGATTATGAATGCATCTGTGCATTGGATTACTTTTTTGCGAGTGTAAACAATCCGTGGATATAAATATCAAAGTGTTCCGATGCATAGCGTGTGTACAGACAATCGAATTTTGTTTTTTAAAGAAACCACACGGTGCAACCGAAATTGCATCTGAAAAGGAGGGGAAATGTCACGCGCTTTATCAGCACTTCCGTTTGTAGTTTGATCCGAACGGTATACGTATGACGCGAATGAACCGCAGAAACGAAAGAAAAAAGCAAAAGACACTTCTACTACCTTTTTTTGTGGATGATAAGAAGTTGCTACTACAGTGGCGTGTAGTTAATGTAGAGAATAAAAAGTAAAAGATGAGTCTCTCACAGATTTTCAATTTCGTAAGCCTTGCGTACTTCCTGGTAGAATGCGTACAAATTATACACGTTCATTCGGAACTTTTTTTTTTTATAAGGGACACCAGGAAACAGTAACGTTTACGTGAATGAAAATGTCACGCGTCAATTATGCTACATGCACATACGTTTTATTTTGTACTTCAAGCGCCGAAACATTTTCTGCCGCACGAGGTAGCGACCTCTTATCACGTTCGTACGAAAAGATAAAATGAATGAAATAATAGCCGATTTATTTGATACAATAGTATATATCATATAATATAAAACAAAAGCATTATTGCGGCCGTTATGTACAAAGAGCCTTTGTAACTGGTATTTAATTTACAACTGAATAATAAAGACGTGATGATAATCACACCAAAAAAGAAACACGGCTGTAATGCTCTTCTTTATAAACCCGCGTGTCCACAAGTTTGAATATAGGTTATGTCGAGACTTCTGTTTAACGCGTTTATTTTTCACCGTTGTTCTGCACGTTAGCCGAAATATGTAACAAAAAAACATGCTAATTACGTTGTTAACGTGGTAACGACGATAATTCAATTTTCGGAGTGTATCTGCGTGCGACTTTCACGAAACTTGGAATGCCATGGAATGGACAAAATGTAAGTGCATAGTGTGATCATCAGCCGGTACGCATATTGCTCGACAAACAATTGGAAAAGAAAGCTCAAAAAACGGTACAAATATCTCACGGTCATACGTGGTGAGGTATATCAAATGTGCCTGACCAACTCAATATTGTTTCGTTTGAGCTTCAAACATAATACCTTACGCTAAATATGCCCTCGCGAACATTGTCGCCCGAAGACGCACGTTTTATCTCGTATCGGGAGTTGAATTACAGAGTATCTAAAAGTAAACGGTACACAAAATCGTTCAGCGGTACAAACTGGACATGATATGATAATAATGTTCATAAGCGATATGGTGAATGTCCAAACATAATTCTAAGGCTCCTTCCATACACGCGTTCATATATTCTAATGTGATATGAAATTTGGAATTCTCTATAGAACATTCGAGACAAATTAGGTTAGATTACATGATAATATTACATATAAAACTATCGGTTAGGCTGCATTTTTTATGGTCTGACTCTTCATTGCCAATTGCGCTACATCTTTTATAGTCAGACCTTTTTCTTGGTATATTTTAACATTAAAAATTGGTAGTCTATAACTACTCTTTTAACCATATAATCAGTTGATTAATTTGCAGAAGAAATACAGCCTCCAGTTTGTTAAACAACACTGGATAATATTTTTTTTAATACAGCAAACGGAATGAATTAAAATCAACATCACGATTCACTTTATGCAATCAGACTAGCTATTCGCGTAAAACGAGTTAAAACAGGTTAGCCTTGTTTAAAATTTATGATGAATATTTGCGCGTTTTCTTGGAGGAGAAGGAATCAAAAGTTCTAGCCTTTTACTATGGTAAATGTATAGTATATAATTCCACTAATATATACGAATTATTCTAAATATTTGTCAATTATTGCTAAAGGTACAAATCTGCAACATATTCTGTTAAACTGAACTAAATCGAATGATGATTCCTTCTTTACCAACCAAACCGCGCGAATCGAAAAACGCGTGCACTAAAGAGGCCTGAAACATACGTACAAAATTACGAAGTATACAATTACGAATATGTTTTTTTTAATTCACAATAACACGGTGGTGGTAATGCCCGATCAAATTCGATAGATGAATGTCGAAGCCTGAAATCTCACAGATCGTTTCAGAGGCTTAACAATACGAACTCGCTTCGTAATGTTGTCAAAAAGAATCATCGTGTCAGGTATCAGCTTACGTCACCCAACTATCTGAGATTCTCCCGCGCATTTCTCTCAATCTTTTTTCAATGCAAAACGTTCGTATCGAGAAGTGACTCGAGTGATCCTTGACTAGATGGCGATCTTTTCGAAAATTGCGCGTACGAATAATTCGTTAACGAATAGAATGTTTCTTATTTAGTAATAATCTCATCATTTTTTCTATCACTACATATAGCTGCGTAATATAACATCAAGGGACTATGTGTAATAGATATTATATGAGGAACTCTTAGCTGACGATTACAAGAATAGCTAAAAGGGGGGTGGGGAGGGTTATTACTTTTTTTTTGTTTTTGACTAGCACTACCGGTATATGTTGATCGATTAGCATTTACGAAAAGATTGCATCGAAAGAAAGTCACGCATCACGAAATGTTAAGGATCTGTTTTGAAAACAGCGCGAGAAGAATATTAGGAAAATGGGTGACACCGAAAAAAAGAAATGAAAAACTTGCCGAGAACGTGTCGTACTGCTTCACTTCACGAATCACTATCAATTATGCAAAATGTATATTCATGATCAAGAAAAAAAAAAGAATCTATCCTTTCATTCATAACGATTCAAATTACATATATCACTTTCTATATATATATTAATCTTCGAAACTAATGTTCGTCTACGCTGGCGTAAAAGCGCGACTATTCGATAATGTTTCGGTGTTCCATAATTATCGGTATAAAGCACTGATCAAAGTCAGTCGCTACATTCAGCCTCCTAATAAAATAACGTCTATAAAAAGTCTGAAAACAATCAACAAAGAAGTATAAATTCACTAAAAACAAGTAAAGAGGTATAATGCCAAAGAGGCCATTTCCTAATGTCTTTTTTAGAAACGCTTAAAAGCGACACTTTCTCGGGAATGATTACGCATCATTTTCCCTTTTTAATACTCAAAATTCTAGCGTGGCGGATCTACTTTTCGTCGCTCGCATCGCTGACACCGGATGTTTAGTCCAATGTGGCTGGTACTGCTAAAAATTTTAAACACGATAAAAAATAATTTCTAAAAAATGAAAGTGTAAAAAACATGTATAAAACTTAGTAAGTACCACTTACCCGGTGACGGAGATCCTTTGACTCTGCAAGTGTTATAACTTCCACAATTCAAACATTTCAAACCTACAACATGGAATTTTACTGTTGACTCCTGAAAGATTAAAAAATTTGTCCATTGACAATTATCAGTGTTTCATGATTGAGGATGTAGTTGTAAAACAAAATATTGTCCTCACCTCATGACAGTCTTTGCACAGAATATCAACCTTATAATCCCTGTACTCTTCTGGCATTGGTGTTGATGATACTTCCATATCCAAAAATCTCCATAAGTCAGTCATATCTAAAAGGGATACTTGGCATGTGGGACATGCATAATGTCCTGAGTGTAACAACTCTTCAAAACACGTGCGATGGAGTAAATGACCACAGTTTGGAATGTGACAAGGAATACGACTTGTGTGAATATCTTCCAGGCAGACTGGGCAATTGTCATGAGAAACATTTTCTACACACTGAAAATTTCATACAAATATTCCTTTATTTCATATTAATGACTGCAACTTGATTAAGGTTTCAAACCAAAGAATGAATATAAAATTGAAACAACACTCTTAACAAAGTAATTTTTTCAGACTACCTTCCTAATAAATATAGAACTTTATACATGTAAATTTCTGTCAACTATTCAAATTACTTCCCCCCACTTTGAAGTTATTTATACCACCTCTGACCCTCCTCAAAGCGAAAGCTCTTCCAATCCATCATTTCATCAAACCTTAATCAAGCGTATTGAATTTTATTATATACACTGAATACATGAACACCTTTTTTTACCTACGCACATTACACACGCAACACGACATATATTCACTGACATTTAACGAAATTTTTATAACGCATTACATACCGTGTGCCCATTCTGTAACTGAACCGGCAAACACATGTTGCACTTGGCACAGTGGAAAAATCGGTCGCGACCACCGACCCTGCATATCCTACAGCCGTCGCAGTGATACTGATTCTTGTCTTCGTCGTCGAACAGATTGCATTCGAGACATGTATATTTGCCGAACCGACAGTGACAGTTTTGGCAAGTGGCTTGTACAGGCTGACGGGTATCGCACAGGACACATATCAGCTCTGTGACTTCCTTTCTGTTTACGGTATGAGTTTCCTCCTGGTCGTGGCAAAATCGACACGTGTATACCTTGTTGCAACATGGTGTCTGAAGAAGCCATGGAAAAAAAGATAAAAATTGTATTTATTCGTATTACTTTACAAATCGTTATATTTAAATGATTAAATGTACATTTTTTTAAATTTACACTTTTGTTTATACACTACGAAAATGTGCCTTAGACAATCCTTGTACACTTCAGAAAACGAAGGCCTTAGATAATAATCCAATTAGCCCCCATATGAATCCGTCCTTGATCCTTAACCCTTTCGATGCAGCAAACGCTTATAAACGTTCGGCAAATTCGTTCAACAGCCAGTCGAGGATACGGTAACGTGTTACGATTGAACATATTTTCATACGTTTAGCAACATCGAAAAGGTTAATGGCAGAAATCGGTTAAAAATTCGAAGGGATTCGAGATATCGATCGTACAAATCTTTCCGTTATTAAGAACTACAATAATGATTCATTCGAAACTTTTCCACGCGACAAAAGCATTCGATAATTAACTGTTAAAACCGTCGATGGATTTTTTACTTTTATCTTCCTGACGATTATACCAGATAAGCTACATATGTAATCGATGGAGATCATGATCATTGAGTTTCTATTAGATGGCGTAACATAGTGGCCGCTCGAACCCTCCATGTGCTATCGAGAGACACGTGCTACCAACGTTTCAATATGTCAGCATAAGTTAGATGTTTAGTCTTATTTTACGAAAAAGTGTATGTAAGATAATTTTTATCAGTAAAGAATACAAAGTACTCAATAGATACTTTACCAGGAAAAGAAAAAAATTACTAAAGACACGTGTATTAAACACAGTTCAAGATTCACATATTCTAAATATTTTCAATCTGACATATTTAAATAAACTATGGCTTTTAAAGATATTGTGTAAAAAAATTAAGTGAAACTGCTGGTTCAAATACCGTGCACTTCTCCACTAAATGCACGGTACGCAGCGTTCCCTCGATCATAAGCCTATCTAGATTATTCACGGTGCTGCTCTCTTGGACAATATTTGACGAACAAAAATTTCAACGCCTTATCTTTATGCGTTCCTGTAAACACGGTAAAACCAAGCAAGCAGGAAATCATGTCAGGCGGTCGATGCATGTTTCACTAATGCATAAAAATTGTTCGAATATTCTAATGATCGATAAAACAAAATGAAAAAAAAAATAGAAAAAAATGTACCGTAATTATTCTTTTATCAGACAATGCAGAAACACTGGTAGCTGGTAGCAGCACACGACATTTAACTTATCGCGGCAATTGGTAAGCAACACTTTGAAAGAGGGCGTCTCGTTACACAACACACGGCTGAACTTCATCGATTTGTTTGCTGCGTACACACACGTACAGGCAGAACGCGCGTTCGTGTTTACATGCGGCGAATAGAAAAAGCTCGTGTACGAGCGATTTCGGTGTCAGTTGTTAATTATAAAACCGCCGCGCGTGTCGTTTATTTTAGCAACACATTTTTACTATTTATTATTTGACAAGTTCAAGGGTATAGAACAAAGGTATCAAACTCTATCCTATCGCTTTTGAAATTTTTCCAGTGCCATACGTGAGATTCGAATGAACCGCGTTATGGATGCTTTTCGAATTACTGTTTATCATTTTAGGAGGCGCTCGTGACGCTTCTGCGGAAATGTAAATTCAGTTTATTGGTTCGAACGAAGATTCGTTGAAATAACCGGCTATAAATCGATAATTGTCAACCCTTCGTTTACGATGTTCGTTTCTTAAAACAATCGTGGATAGTTTAAAGTTATCGTTCGACTAATTTAACATGTGATTACACTCGTGATAACATAACGCAAACGAATGAATTAAACCTTGATTGGTACCGTATATTATGCGCGACGATATAATACGAAAGTCAAATTTATTCCTTCAGAAAAATATAAATAATTCTGAAATACATATTCGTCCGAGTGCTGTTACGTGAATTATTATAATTAACTGTCAACCGGTGACGTGCATTACTGTCTACTAACGAGCTAATTAATCATTTACATAAAAGAACATCCATTACAGCTGGTTACATTGTCACTAGAGTCATCAAGAATATAATTACAAATTTCGATAAATGTGTATAAACGTGTAAAATGATACCGAGAGAAGGAAGTGGAGGGTTAACAAGATCAAAGTCACCGTCCTCTGTGACAAGTTCGAAAAATGGTTGACACAGGAAGCATCTGCAGAAAGATTATGAACAGGACAGGATAGACCGTATTGTCTCGCGGCTAGAACGCGCAATCTATGTGATCACTGAACATCTGCGTGATCGGAGCCGAAAACAAAGCAAGGGTCTCGCGTATGCGTAACGTATACTACGCATACCCACGAGAGATGGAAGGGAAAACGCGACAGAAAACTCACCACGAACTTGGACCTTCGCTTATAATGTTCGCAGCCGTAATTATCCTCAGTGTTGGTGGGCCATAGAGGTTCCTCCTTCGATGTCGACGCACGTTCGGCCACGGTGCGCGCTTCGTCGTTATTCTCCATATCTCGGGATAGTCCTAAATTACTGGCTTTTCTCCTCCGCCGCCTCCTGCTTCCCATCGACTCACACGTCCTTTCCAGATTTTCTCGCGGCGTGTCCGATTAACACCAGCTCGAGCACAGTTTGTTTGTTTAATTAACACGCTCGCGGCGATTCAAAAACGGCGGAAAAAGAAGAGCACCGACGTCGAACGTTCGGATCACGCGCCGAATAACAACGGGCCGGGGCTGTGTTCCTCTTCCGTAGTGAAGAAAACGGGGGGAATCTCCGTCAACCCGAACCGACGGGAAATGTCTCAAGCCTCGTGTGTCCGGTCGCAAGAAGAAAATTAAACCAAGCCATCGTTGATTGGCTCCGCGTTCCACACACCGTTCTCTCTACGTCGTGAACGTTTCGAGAAAAGAGGAATCTTACGATCTGTGCCAGGGATTTCGGGATTTTTCGTTGTGCACGTCCGATCAACGAAGACGACAGCGTACGTTTGCCTCGTTACGAAACGATACGCAATCGGACAACCAGCACTTCTCGGTAATTTTTGGAGAAAAGCGGCCCGACACTTGCCACTTTCTGACACTACTCCACTTCGTTGTACTATCACCACGATGTAATGATTACAACGGCAGACGACGTTCAGAAAAAAAGATGCAAAAGTATAGCCGGAAGTTGTGACGACGCGATGAGGTACTACGTCGCTTCAGTGCGCTCACTTCCGGCCCGCGAAGATTCAAACGCGATTCAGCTGAGGATGCGGTTTTGGTTAGCTTGAATTATTACAATAACACGATAAATTGTCTCATGTATTCCTTTATTATGTTGGTTGAAATATCGTTAAAAAAAGGTGAAAGCTGAGTTGTATACTTGTGTGGTGAAAGTAAAAGTCTCCAGCAACAGAATGCTGCTAATTAGGCATAGAGATACAATCAAATGCAATTTATATTTTACGTATTTTTTATTCTATCGCTAATTACTTACCGTCCACTGGTAAAATTCTGCCTCTACTTTTTGATATTAAATCGCGTCACAACCAATATACACTTGTTTATTCTTCATGTGGATATATTTAGCTGCACGAATAAACCAATCACGTTGTGAACATTAATCGGCAGAAAGTGTAGCACGTGATAAATTGCTGTTTTGTGAAGAATATACCATTCGCTAGCAACTGTCGGCCATCAGTTCATAATTGATTTTACGTATAAATTCAAACGAACGTACTTTTGTGCAATTCAATTGGAAAAAAAAGACGAGATATAGAAACTTTGTGCTACTAAAGTGGTCATCTGTTTGTGTGGTATCACTGTTAAAACGTACATAATAAAATGGTGAAAGATGGGTGTTAATACTTGAATGGAAAGGAGTTCATAAAATTGGATCGTGTTGATCATCGGCGGAATATCAATACTGGTGCGTTTTTCCGGGTGGCATTGAACTATTTACATTAAGTGTGCAACACGTTCACCAATGTTGAAATGAGGCAGAAGCGCGGCATGTATGACGACTCGCGAAAACTATACGATAAACACATGCAGTTCGCCCCGCACGGGCTCTGCATTTTGTCGGATTAATGATCAATGGCTTTATTTGAGAAACGATATACGAATAAAGTGCTGCTAGATGATACAGAAAAGTTGACAAGCGTCATTGAAAATGCAAGAACAATCGACGGACACACGGTACGGCGCACGCTTAATGCGTATATTTTGACATTTGCTCGATAAAAGGTGAAGTTTACGCACGTCGGTATCTTACTCCAATCTCGTGTCACCCGAAATCAGTGACGAACTTCGTTATTCGTTACGTAGACGTTCTCGATCCTTCTCTTGCTTTGAGAATTGAGCATTTTTAAATTACTGTTTTTCTGCAGATCAAATTGTTCCGTTTGTACGGACATTTTGTATTTACAATGCTTTAAAGAAATATAACTTCGTACACGCGAAAAGTATCGAAAAATGTAGGATTACTAGGATATTGTATTGTGTAAATACTAAAATTTATTTATACAAATGTTACATTATAACAATTGTTTTGTCAATGTAATGAACAATGTGTTAATGTTGTTATGTATTATCCAATTTAGGAATATGTGATTAGAACACAAAGAGGTCCACTTCCAGAAAAATCTTGGAGAGTTAGCAGACGCTATAATGACTTCATTCAGCTCAATGCAGCTTTATCAATATCAGGCATTGATCTGGCACTTCCTCCAAAGAAAATTATTCGTAATATGGAACCAGACTTCATAGCTCAGCGTCAAATAGCCCTACAGGTTAATTATATCATAAGAAAAGTTATTATTTTTAAGCATTAGTTTGTTATAACTACATTTTGTTATTATTCTTTCAGAATTATCTAAACAATATACTAATGAATCCTATATTGGCATCGTCACTTCCTATGAAAAAATTCTTAGACCCAGATAATTACACAGCACCATTACATGGTATGATCTAATTATAATAATGAATGTAATAATAATATAATTAAAAGTAAGTTGTATATATGTCTAAATATATAACAAATACAGAGAGCATTCTGTTTAATTGCTGTGTCCCTCACGGAACATTGTAATTGAAATGTCGCAAATTATAAATTTTGCGTGGTTTTTCATGAATAATTTTCATTTTCAGAAATAGCATTGCAACAGGTGTCACTAGCTTTACGCAGCGATGCGAATTTCGAAGTTTGTAAAGCTATTCCCGATATGGGATGGCGGTTAAGAAAGCATTATTACACCGTTAAAAATCGGCAAAATCCCAAGCAAGAATTACTGCTTGCATGGGTAGAATTTGGTCCAGACAAACATTTGCAGGACAAAGATATGCAAGGTGTTTTTAAAAGTTTAGGAACATTAAAACACAATTACATAGAACCGCCCGTTTTTCAACATGTGACGGAAAACGGAGCTTTAATGATAAGAAATTTTTATCCATCGGGTACATTGCGTGATACCTTATGTGTAACTAAACCTAAACAACCGTTTATAAAGAAATATGGAAACCCAAAACAAACCAAATCGTTAACAGTGCCTGAAATTGCTATGTATGGTTACCAAGTAAGAAGATTAACATTTTGCACTAAGATGATTGATTTACATAGTTTGCAACTATACAATTCTTGTTTCAGATTTTAGAGGCTTTAGGATTTCTTCACGAGAAAGGCCTACCATATGGACATTTACATACGGGAAACATTCTTTTGATTCAGAGGTGTGCAAAATTGTTAGATATTGAAAATGGTCTTCTAGGTTTACCAGCATTTTATCGGCCTTACGTTGTACAAAGACGAAAACTTCACGCTACGGTATAAATAAAATTATTTTACACTTAAATAAACGTCATATAGGTTTGCTAATTAAATAAATAAATGTGCAACAATTTTTATAGACTCAAGTGGACATTTATTCTTTTGGACATGTGTTATATGAAATGGCATTTGGGAGGCCGCTGTTGGAAGCAACATGTTCGGATTTACCATATTGCGAAGCAAGTCTAAAAAGTTTACTCGAGGTGATATTATCACCTGAGGCTTTAAAACAAGATCTACCAACAATATCACATTTATTGGAACATCCATTCTTTGAGTCAGCAAGGCATGCTGCATTGGCTGTTGGTTCCATGGAAAGACCACACTTCAAATTAAGCAGTCATTTAAAGGAAGCCTTGCATGAAGCAGTGAACAAAGCAGAACAAAGATTAAAAGACGAACAAAAAGTAGCCAGACATCAGAAGAGGCTTGTCAAAGTTCAAGAAATGATGAGTTCAGAGGAAGAGATGAAGAAACGAAAACAAAAACTGGTAAATATCTCAGTATCATGTTAAAATGTTATAACTCGTTCAATTGAAAACAAATCGGAGTTCTCTCTTTTTCTAGAAAAAGGAACAAAAATTAGCACAAGAACAACGTTCCGCGAATCAATTAAGCGCAAATGGAATGAAGCACGCAAATGGCAAGAGCCCTGAACGTTCAGACAGTCCTACAAGTACATCTACGGCGACCAGTGTTGGAACCTTGACACCACCATCGCTCCGTAAGTGTCAGACCACTTTCCAAATAAACTTTAATAATAATTAACAATAATCGTTCTTCCCAATTTTTACATTAGCTGGGCACAAAAGTTGATGGCGCATACTACGCTTATTTCTCTCACGTAGGTCATACGATCACTCGAACGCTAATTGTTCTCATTCGTGCATCTTGTCATTTAATAATCACTTGGATACATCTTAAATAAAAAATATTCTTTTCACGAATAAAACATGAATTCATAGGTGCTTGGTGTTGCATCCTCTTTTTGGGTCTATGTATTTTATATTGTAATTGGTTTTGGTAAATCGTAATAGATATAGGGTATGCTCGTCTAATTTAATCTAATAATAGCAGTACGAGGAATCGATAAAAGATTAAATGTTAGCATGTTAGTATGTGTCCAAGTGATATTCTAGAAGTCGTTAAAAGTTACAGTATATTTAACTTAAGGTTCTGTTGATGTGCCGCAAGGTGATGGAGTTCCTGCTAAGAGTGTTGTACCACCACCTCCGCCACAAATGCCACCACCTGTTGATGTCTCAAACAGTGTCCCGAAATTGACCAACGAACAATCTGCTCTGCTTGGGAGTATTTGTAACTTCAATAAAACTAGTCTTCGTAAAGTTGCTAATGGTAAATACCATTGAGACGATAGGGTTAGATTGATTTGAGAGAGAAAAGTGTTGAACGATCCCGTTGATTTAGAAAAAGAAACGTGTGACTGCGATCTATACCAAAAGGCTAACTATTTTTTTCATAGAATAAATGTGATGGTGTTTATAAATTTCTTTTTTCGATCACGACACTTGAGAGATCTATATCTATATATAAATATGTATGTATATTTAAAATTCGTAGGATCCTAAT
>NW_017100321.1:765831-783555 GCF_001263275.1 Habropoda laboriosa | reverse complement strand
TTTCATGTATAAAATACTGAGCTATATACATTAGCAGCCACGAATCATTGTTAGTATGGAGCAATATTTAAATATTATTTGTTGTTACTTTATATTCCTTGAACACCGTCCAAAGATGGATTCGAAACTGTAAGTGATTATTAAAATGTGAAATGATCTTTAAAAGAAATGTTCTTTTCATGTATTTATGTACATGTCACCAGAAGCACGTAGTAAATGTAAATTAATCTTCCTATCAACACTACTTAAAATCATTAAGAAAATGTTGTTAATTTAGTTGTGAAATGGTGTTCGATATTTTAATTGTAAATGAAATCCATTTGCTTCGAATCAAGTCTCGCGATCGAAGCCTTCCATAAATATGCTTTATCATAATTCCGTACTCTGTTCATGTGAACGTAGAGAAAATTAAAATAATAAGTAATAACAATGACAGTGATAGTATCTACGTGTACGCGTACATTTTGTCTCGTTAATGTTATATACCGTTCTGTCTATTTAAAGTTTATGGTATGTGTAACGTATTAATGTACAGATCCCATTCGTCTTGTAAATGTGAGTACCGTGTGTTGCTTTCATTGTGACGTTCGTAGAAAAGGAACTGTCTGTTTAAGGGAGAGAAAATGTGCCAAGAGACATACGCGATTTTTCCATAAATGAAGGGTAACAGTCGTGGAGGGGTGAACGACGACATAATCTATTTCTATATGTCATGACAAAAGTATATATTTACAAGATCTATCTGTGAATATCGTAAAGGTAACAAATGTAATATAGTCATCAGTTTTCATATGTATTATCGATCTTGAATGTAATTTGTTAAATTATCCGTATACATGCTATTCTTCATAGAGTAATATAAATATTTGTTTTGTCGATAATTGTCAAAGCGGATTGAAACAAATTCTATATTTATTGAGGAAGATAAGATATAATTTTGAAATCTTTGAACGTGTTAATAATAAATACGTAGCATGTATCGAACCATCCTTTGTTTCTGAGGAACATTTTATTTAGCACGTTGTGTAACAATTGTTACGACACTATGCATAATTCTTCAAACGATACTATATATAGAGTGAAAAAATAATTTATTGAAATGAAACAATGGCGTAAAAATATATCACATGTACACTTTGAATAATAATCGTATTGAATACAAAAAATTGCAGAAAATAGTTTTCTCTTTGAAAATATTTTACTACTTACAATGAAAATTTAATAAATACAAAATATGCATATCTCTGCAGTATTTTTATCATTCGAAGTGTCTTTAATATTATATTATGTTGTAAATTCTTACAATATCAAATATATATGTGGATATAGCTGTCTAAATGTACGATGATTAATCGGTAATCACTGCAATTTGATCTTTTGGTCCTCGATGGTTAAGCGTTTTTAATGTATACGAAAGTTGGGTTTCAATCGAATCCGACTTAGTCTCAGTTGTTCTGTTCAAAATCCTTGTTTTCTCTTTTTTTGTTTAGTATAATTATATTCAACTTATGTGGAGCCATACAAAAGTGTTCAGTATACGCAGAACATGTTGGGTGATCCGTACAATATTGTGTTACGCTTATCAGTTGTGTGATCACAAATTATGAAGCTTTATGACACGAAAAAGTCAGCATGAAAATATAAACAGTCACATGCAGTACAGTGGCACAGTTTCAGTATTATGTTCATTAGCTTTCGTAATTTGTGACTATGTTAAAATTTTTTCTATAAACAATCGTTGTGTGTCTTTATGTAACATACTACGATCCATTCTATGTGTACGTAGGTATGTATATACATTGCTATGTACGCGATGGTGTAACCGTGAAACGAATATGGCATTCTTAAGTCAAGACGACTCGTATTTAAATTAAAATCCCCCCCAGAAAAAGTGTCATGGGCACAGCGTTCTTTTCTTCTCGTATAAAAAGAAAAAAAAACAAAACTAATTCACTACTGCCCGATACGTGCATTACATTGCACAATTCCGTAAGTATTACTATTATTGTCATTAATAGGTGGACCTTTTCGATTTAAAAAAAAGATCAAACATAAGCATCACCTATTGTCCTGTTAAAATTAGTTTGACTTTTTGGCAAATTAAAGCTAATCGGGGTGACAATGCCGATGTCCCCCGTTTAAACATCATGAATTTTTGTGAAGCTCTGTCGTGGCCTCCTGGAGTCTGAAAGAAAAACATCAGTTATTATACTTCGTGAAACCTCAACTCTGATAAAATACCAAAAAAAAAAAAGCATATACCTTCGAAGTTCTCCTTGAATACGATCTGTGATTGCTTTTCTCACTTCCATCTCGCTCATTTTCGACGAACGGAATTGTTGTAGTAATTCGCTAAAATCTATAGGGTCACCGTAGTTCATGGTGACCTTTTTTCGGATCCTCAACACGTACGGTGGCTCGTTAGGGAGCACTTCGTCCATGCCAAGGTGATAAATTGGTATCACTAATGGTGTAACGGGTGATTCCATTATTAACCTTCCAACGCCCCACTTCAATCTGTAGCACAAAACAGAACACCGAATCTGATGGAATTATACGTTTATCAAATTAATCGGTAAAGAAAAGATAAACGAAACAGTAGAGAAATTTTTCTAGAAATGGAACGAGAAAGTAAGAAAAACTGAAATAAAATAGGAAAATAAACGAAACATAAACCTCATATTTTCTTTAAGCATGTTTACTTTCCCCTCGGGAAATACATGAATCCATTCCCCTGCGGCTAACTTCTCGATGCAGAAATCCATGGCCTCCTGATGGACACCGCCACCTCTGATCACGGGAATGCATTTGCCCAGCATAAAGAAGTACGAGTGCCAGGACTTGGTGAAACAAATGTCGTGGGCGGCAAGCGACCATCTGACCTTACGTGGATTCAGCAAGTTCTTCATGCTCAGGGACGCTAAATGAGTTCAGAGATTTTTCTGTCTTAAATTCTTTCATTCCATCGCTTATCGACGGTCATTCTGAGGAAGAAAAGATTATATACGCTCAGGAAGAAGAGGAATGTATGTGTGTATGTATATATACTTCCAAATAATCGATATTTAATTATAGGGGACAGAGAAAAAAATGAGTGACACGTGAAGATGGATCCATGCATTTTCTCGCTCTCATAATAGATCGATTATCAACTCATCCTTGACTTCTTTTTTTTTGTAAAAACGGAACATTACGAATGGTACGAATAAACAAATATTCATGAGAACGGAAATGAATTAAGCTTGTGTCATTTTAATGGTATTATCTATATGAATCAATTGACTGTTCAATATCAGTAAGGATTAGTCCCCACCGTATTAAGAATTTAGTCCGCCATGTTTTTTTGGCGCAAAAATACAAAACTAGGATACTTTTCAGCAAGAAAAAAAAAAGCATAGAAGAAGGTAACCTCTATGGTTATCGGTGAAATATATTTCACGTTTTTAGAATCTAAAAAAATATATAGTGCCACTTGAATTATCTTACTGTCGCCTTGAGTACGCTTCGTTGATCGATACGTACAATTAAATGCTAGTTAATAACACGCGACAATCGAGATAGAAGGCCGAGTGTTGAGTGTTTAACGAAGGCAACGGTCGATATAATGGCGCGATCGTTGAACCATATCAGTGGGACTTACCCCATATGCCCGGATCGTCGAAACAACTGTGATGATTCGACACGGTGATGAGAGGCACATTTTTCGGCCGTCTGTGTAACGCTCGTTCGATGATACGCTTGTTGTACACCGTCGTTCTGTTCAGCCATTCTTAAACAGCACGAACAGGAAAAGAAATACGCTTCGGTAAATTAGTATCGCATCTTGGGTAGATGGGCAACGGTGCAGCGCGTGTATACGGTTTCCATGGTAACGTGTGTATACATATAGCGAATACACATGGTCGCCGAGAAACACGCTTCATCTTGACTTTGCATAGAATTGGCTTTTTTCAATGGTTAGTGAAGTGTGACTTGCACTCGCGCTTTGGCGAGTGCCATGATTTTATGGTAAACCCGTTTTATTCATGCTTGGCTGCTTCGGTTAATCGTTTTCTACACGAAATTGTAAAGCTTGGTCGTGAATATGATTGTTATAAGCACAGATTAAGCAATGACCGTGAACTAGGCGATTTCTAGGTGGTAATCGATATCCTTATCTGTAAGATTCCAGAACAAACATTTCTTCCTCTTTTTTTGAAAATAAATGAAAAATAAATTAAAGTTATTGTCTTTCTCTGTTTAACGATGTTTTTTCATTTTTTATTTCGCAGGCTAATACACTGGTCATCAAGAGGGTTCAACGTCCTCCATACAAGGTCATTCAAGGTCACAAGGAAATATCGAAATAATATTTCAAGTATGCTTGGTTGATAACATACAGATTACAAGAATGTTTGGACATCTGTAGTGAAAAAAAAACATCGATAAAGAAATATTATTTTATCCTTTTTCCATAATGTCGCATGAACTCGCACGTTTGCAACGGTGCTTCCTAAACACACCGTCAGATGGCTTTCCAGCTAGTTTTAACAATAGTACACATTCGTTTAACAATTATCAGTGCACATGTAAATTAGAAAAGTAATCACATCGATTACCTAGCAAAGAAGTAGCCTATATACATACGTAAAAGCACGTAAATGTAACGTGACAGCGTAAGCATAGTGGGAATGGTGTAACAGATGAAAGAGCAAGTGGTTATGTAAAATTCGTTCGGACGTGATCTAGAGACGAAACTGAATCGGGAGAAATGAATGGGCAGCTATTACACGTGGAGAAATTGATAAAACGAATAAAAAGAGAAGAGTGGTGATGAGAGTAGGGAGTGACGGAGAAGGGAGTGGGGGAACGGCCGCGTATAGCACGCTACGCGACCAACCAATTGAGTAAAGCGCTTAATTTCCGAAGTTTATTGTATCGTGGCTAAGTCAACACCGAGCCGAGTACTGTTATAAATCAGTAGTACTCACTGAAAGGCCACCTAGGGCCAATCACTGATTTCCTGTGCCCTTCAATGGGCGGTAACGCGTACACAACTCTACCTGAAAGTAGAAACAGCATATCTGGCAAAAAGAAAAAAAAAAAGAAACATGGCGTGGAAATCAACTTCCGTTTTTCTAGATTAACACGCAACAATTCGTAACAGATTAGGCTATCAAGTCAAAGTACAAAGTTTTCAAATTAAAACCACGCGCGTGAACTCCACACACGAGCAGTACGTTAATTTAAACTGAACATTAACACTACATTAAATATTAATGAAAAGTAACGTTCGATTATACGCAGGATTCTTTTTTTCTCACTACGTTACGTGGGTAGATTCGTTGAGATGTGAACACAAAGGTTCGATTAAAGTATGGTGTCGCACTTGCGTGCCGTGCTTTTAATGGCGCCATGTTAAAATAAAACTTGCGTGATCAATTCTAATTTAATGAAGTGTGTATCAGACACTTAAATGTATTACAATCGCACCTCAGTGGCTCTATTTCGTTCATTTCGTTATTTTTTACTTTTTTCTTGATCATCTTTAATCTTTGTTTAATAAAACGGTATAACAGAACGAAGTAGCTGTTAATAATCGAAGTTTTAATCGTGATAGAACTATGATCTTATAACCGTTTTACACGAAGCGTAAATTCAACTGAAAAGTTAAATTTAAACGTATTCACTGACGTAAAAACTGCATTAAGTGGTGATAAAGGTGAACTCTGAGACAAATATCACATGTATCGTTCACTTCTGGCGTATTATATTGTTTTTTCTTGCATCGTGTAGCAAGATTCAACGATACTCTATATCAGTTTTCAATTTTATTTGATAAGAAGATTAATGAGCAACGATATGTTGAAATTGTGCGATTTGTATAATGATCTATTTCAAGTATTCTTATTAATACACATTCTATAGAGAGCATACGCATGCACGTGTTATTCACATTTGAAACATGAAGATCATGTAATTTTCCCACATGCATGAAATTGTGAAAGGCAGTTATCATTTAACATTTAAACATAGATAAACATTTTTCAAATTTCACATATTATTCCAATAAAATCATTACAAATATTAAAATATCACAGAAAATATAACATACTCAGGTTATGTTTGATAAAGTTATTACACTGAATCGACGATTATCAAAGCGATTAAATACAATGAGATTCTATTATGTTACACTATTACATAAATCAGCAATGTTTTTCAATATCACGTTGCAATATTTCGCGCGCTTAGTTAGAAATAACAAATTCTTTCAGTTCGATTGGCGTTCAACTACCTTTTTTGTGATTTGAATCGTAAAAATGGACTACAGAACACACCCTTATATCACTAGTCAATGTATCATGCTTCAAAATGTAAAAAAAATTTGCAACACAAAGAGAACAATTTTCTACTGCATGTTGGAACAATCTCCAACAAATAAATTGCTGAATGTTGAGAAATAAACAGTGCTGATTTTTATTAAAAAACCGGCTCATACAGCCGCTTACCTATAATGATTTTAGAGACAATCCCTACTGCTACACAGGTTATACTACTCGCAATGTTCCAGAGACTGCTTGGATTTCGAAGCTGCGGTATGATCCATTTGATATCGTATACCATCGCACTGTCTTCTGGTGGCCAGATCGAAGGAAAAAATAGCAGTGCGACACTTTTTCCGGACGATAGGGAAGCGCCTTCCCCGCGAGAAATCGTCTACTCTTTCGTAACTCACGACAACCATCTTCGTGCCAACTTCACGCCATATTTCCCGATAACCGTCACGTGGTTACCCGAACGCTGGCGAACACGGCCGGAACTTCGCGACCACTGAATCATTTAATTTCAAATTAAACGCGCTTCGAACACTTGTTCTCGCGTCGACTAACGTGTAAACACCTCTCGTTAATAACCCGACTGTAATTATTCTTTTTCTAAAATAACACAAGGAGTCGTAAATTACTCAATTATTTGAAATATATTACAACTTAATTTGCTTATATAATTGGGACATCTGGTTAACTTAAGAATCATTTTTCTTTGCTTTAAAGTTTCAGATATGAACTATAATATAATGTAGATTTAATGAATTTTTTTGTGTTCATGTACATTGGACCTTGCTATACCAATAATTGATCAATGACATCTACAAGAAATTATTCAGTAAATCGTATGTACTTTGAACCATGATTACCAACATAAAATCCCCACAACAATACATGTACATGTAGAAAATACTAATAACCTTATACGGTACAAATAAGTTTTTACTATACAAAAAGTAAAAGATAAAACATATAAATGTCAAATTAGCAATTACAGACATAAAAACAGTAAAAGTGATAAACAAACGTGTAAAGAAATATCAAGAGTGCATAATATATGTTTATGCGATACTTACATAAAATACGACTGTACGAATAGCCCCATCCCGTTCCCCTAACCCAAGAATTTCAATGAGACGACACTAAAAGAAAACCGTTTCACTTTTCCGACAGTGGTAAACAAATTTATGGGCACATTATCCTAAACGGTGGTAACGCAGTCTCGTTAGCGCAACTCGAAAATTGCGAGGGATACATTATAATAATCGTAGCACGCTTGTAGCCAGCGTAATAGTAAAATGCCCGGAAGATCTTGCGATAACCATTCACTGGACGAACGGATGTACAATAAGACGCAGATGTCTACGAAGTTGTGCCTCTGGCGGTGACGCTGCACTTGCAATGTCAGCCGAACACCTATCAGAAGTTCCTGCCGTGAAGAAACACCAGGACGGTTATGAACAGGGGGTGGTGAGGTGGGGGTAGAAGGCGTACACGACGATCGAGTACATACATTAGGAGCTTCAGGTTAAGTTCATGCACAGAGAAAGAAAGGACGAAGTATACGGGAGCATCGAAGGAGGTGAAAAAGAAGGGAAAAGATACAATGATGCGAGGCAGAGTCGTTGGGAGCGGGGGAGGGACGCGAGGAGAATGTCCGGTGGCATGTGGGATGTGGTGGGGATGCCTGACGCGAGCAGAGAAGCAACCAGTCGAAGGGGCCCTGAGAGTGGGGGAAAAGGGCCTCATCTCAACAGCCAGTCCGATTCGAGTCTCTCGACTGCGTGTTGCCGTGCCATCGTACATACGAGGTACCCTTCCAGTTTACAACTGTGGAGAGGATACCTTGAAGCACCATACTGAGGCGAATCGTGTACCATTCGAGAATCGACCGCAAAGTGTCCTCTTCTTCGCGACTTATATACTTCTTCTATCACTTCGTCCTCGAGAAACGACGCGCTATTCCGTGACGAAAACACATTTGAACTTGACACGACCGTATCGGTCTACAGTAGAATGCAATCAGTTCATTTGATTTGATAGTTTCTTTTTTCTTCTTATCCACCTTTGTAACCTTGAAATGACAGTTCCGATGGCGATATTAGCGCTACTGCCGACAACGCGCTTGTCTTACGGTAAGTTTCCCGATCGTTGAACCGCGAACAGTTACCGAATACGTCCGCGAAGTGGTGCTGTTCGTCTCGCTGCGAAATACGAGACTTCGATAGTGATGCGATAGTAAGAGAAAGAGGGGAAAAAAAGGTATCGAGAGAAAAACGGTGAAGCGTGATCGGTGGGGCAGGGGAGAGAGATAGTAGAGGAGAAGCGTGCGAGTGCAAAAGAGATAGAGTGAGAGAAACAGAGCGAGAGGGAAAAGAGCGAGCCGAGCGTTCGGCTTGACTCGAGTGCAGTGTACGGTGATGCCGCGAGGATGCCACCGTCGTCGGTCCTCTCGACACGATATAGGACGGTGCGACGGTACACCGTGATCTGCCGGGGCCCCTCGATTCTGTGCCACGACGTAGCGCTGTTACTCGCGCGGTGCGGTGATTCGCATTCGGCGATGCGACAAGCCAGGAATCCTCTTATCCAATAGTGATTCGCGAGTGAAGCTTTCGAAGACAGATCGGTTCGTGTTCGCGTTCGCCTGTTTGTGTATGTGTGTCGCCACGAGCTACGAGCAAGACATCGTTCTTTGTTCAAAAACAAACAACGAGACCGGCGTACGATCAACATCAGGAGGAACGGTGAATTCGTATCCTGACTTGAACATCCCGAGCTATACCGAGCATCGTAGTTTCAGCATCTCGGCTGCAGCAGAGAGAAAGCAACAGGTAGGTGTACGTGTAGAGTGTGCGTCGTTCCGTATTCTTGGTGGTGCACGTTTATACGGTCGCGTTCGCGCACGGACGTGCGCGCATGCTCTTGATCGAAGATCTCCCCGTGCACAAGGCAACATACAGAGCGAGCAAGCAGCAACTCTCTGTGTGTATACGTGTCTTTCATCGCGGAAGAACTCCAGTTCAGCTTGAGCGAGGCGAGGTCGTCTTCTTGCATCTGTACCCCAGTACATACGCGTTTTGCTACTCTTATACTTGATCTCCCTTTTTGAATAAGATGACCGTGCGAAATAATCGCGCTTACGGTCGTAGAATTCGCATAAAGCTTCCTTTCTGTTAATTTCATGCGTTTCCTGCGCGAAAGATCCATTCAATTTTATTATATAGCCAATTTATTCGAACGTTTCGTTTCGATGTACGGAATATAACGATCACACTGTATGTAAGTTTAATTCAATTGGCGATGTATGCTGACGCTAATTAAACATCATATCCTTCTCGAACGAAGTTCATGAAACAAAGTTACTTTGATCGTTCCGCGGGTTTCGAACGGCACTCGTTAACGAAAGTTTACGTCCTCGTTCGGTTGTCCCCCTTCTTCACATTTCGGAAGTCCACTGAATTCCGCTCTCGACATTCGTATCGACTTAACGACAAGCAAAGCCGTAAAATCTCTGAACGAACCGGTGTGTATCGATTTCGAATACTTACATTGGCTTTTTACGTAGATTTCAATGAAGATTATCGCGACTGTAGATTGTCGTGTCGAAAATTTTGATGCGGAAACTGCGAATCCCTGTTTTTCGACCATGGACCACCTATTCTTTTCCAGGGAATGTTAATTGGTCGTTTCACGAATTATAAAGTACCAAGGGGGAGAAGATTCAAGACAGCCAGTCGCTATCGCGTCCATTAACATACCTGAGTTCGCCCTATCGTTGCCCCGTTGTACGCTAGCGACGCTTAATGCTAACGACGCAAAAAGATACTAATTACGGCAACCTGCAGCCACTTCTTCTACCATATCCAGAGCGTAGCCCACTTTCCTTATTTCCTGCGGTTTGCGTTTTGGCCAAGTTGTGAGTAGCAATTATGGCAACTTAGACTAATTATTGTCGTTTATTTGCTGCTCCGATGGAAATTGTGAAGGTTCGTTTACCAGTGTTTGCGCCAGGCGGTGTGGTACAGCTACAAAACGTTCCTTGCAAGATGGCGTGTAATATTATATACAGGATGATAATCGTACGAACGAAATAACGGAGCACGACGTAAATTGGATTTCGAGAGTAGCGGGGTTTTGGTTCGCGAGAGGGTATGTCAGGATGACGACGGAATCTTTCATGCGAAAGTGCATGGTGTTTGTTAGTATAGTTAGTAATTTGACGGGGTAACAAAACTCGCTTGAAGAGGTTAGAACAATTATTAATTTTCATCGGTGACTTCCTAATGCAAAGGCTGAAGAATATTTTGTTCCCTTTAATGACCCCTGTTAAGTTTCCACTTATAATTCAGAAACTCTCTAACCTATATAAAAAGGGACGCATTTTATCGAAGATCTGTTCGAGTAAAGCTTGAAACACGCATCGAATGAAATTATATCCCAACAAATATGACTTGCCTCATACATAGCTTTATTAAAAGTGCAACGCGTAGGTAATCTCTCGGTTACGATGATCAGGCGCGCGTATCATTTCGTTTGCGGCTGTGAAATTCGACTTTTTACTCTCTCCTGGAATCTGACCTCCATTCAGCGTGGTAAATCGCGTGAACTACTGTCGCTCAAGAAGGAATCTGTGCTATTACCGATATATACATTCCGGGTTAAGCGATAAGCACGGTTCATCGGGGAGCATGAAGATGGGAATGTCGATCCAACATGGAATGTCGGTCAACAAAGTAATAAGGTTATTGTGCTTGCCACCATGGTGCTAATTGTAGGTAGAAACGTTGGCGCGTTTAAATGTCACAGATATGGCGTCGGATATGAGAGACTCGTAAAGAAAATGATCCAGGGGATTTTATATAATGATACGAGCGTTGAGAAGCTATTTAAAATAAAAGGGCAGGTATGATGTTGTAGTTAATCGTCCGTCTAATTTCTCTCCGTGTATCACGGTACATGCAAGGTGCAATTGTATCGGATGGTAAAGTATCACGTATACTGTTCTCGGTGTAATCGTTTTTCTGTCCTTCGCGATTTTACAGACCGTGGCACGTGACAGTCGCAAGACCATGAGCGACCTTGTAGTTCCTGTCACGGTCTTTCATAAAAGTCCACCTCGCCTTATTGCACGTTGGGGGTCGTGTAATGACGCCGTGGTTAAATCGTCGCGTTCGTTCTTTTTCTCTTGACGATGCCAATTTCTGTATGCCTACCGTGTGCGCGCGCAGCCACGATTGACCTTCGGCGTAGTATGTTACCCTCGTTCAGAACACGATCGAACCCCCCGTTGTTGACGGAGCTCTTTTCTTCGTTTTCTTTCTCCTTCGAAAATTTCGTTTTCAGTTAATTTCATAATCCCGTGGCCTGTTTCCCCTACAATTTTCAATTTCATTTTATCGGCTGTGACCAAGTGTTCAGGGCGGGAGAAGAGCGAAAAAAAAAGGTAATCGACGATCTCGCTAAACGGCGGGATAACTTATCGACTTTCGTTCCCGGTGGTTTTGTTTCGTTTACCACGCACGCACAGCTGCGCCATTATTTTTGATCGCATCTCGGGACGGGAAATATTTATAATACCGTCGGCGAAAAAACGGCGAAACAAAAGCAGCAGCGTTTAAGGATACAAGGATACGAGGTAGAAAAGAAGGGGGGCTTGGGGATGAGATGATGAAACCGTCGGCGTTTCTCGCGCGGTACTCAAAGATTTTCGTTGTAATAAAATTTCTAGAAAGGTGTAATTACCTGGTGTCGGTTAATCGACTTGCGATCGAAGCGCACACGGGACATCGGTTACCCGTTAATTACCGGCTTCCATTATTAATTCGAGCAGGGCGTAATCGCTCGTGTTCCTCCCTATTAGATGGCGCCTTTAATTAATTATTTTCGCGGCACCACCTTGTTGCGGCCAAACAAGAAAATACCGTGTTGCCGCGAGAATGTCGAGTTAAAAAGTGTACCAACTTCGCTTGCAGTGAAACTGAAGGGCAGGAGGAGGGAAGGTTACGGGAGACAGGTATGACAAGACAAGATTGAGGAGACCATTCTTAAATTTGACCAAGATTGATGACCAATGTAACCCCGGTAAAAGGTCCTCACCCGATGGTGGTTTTCAACAGTGCGCGTCGACATGAAATAGAATAACGCGAGTGTGCCGTACACGCGCACTTACGGTATATATATGTTAATTCCGTCGTTCGCCGTATTAAACGAATCATTTGTGAGATTTAATAATGCACCGGTGACTTTGACTTCTATGGAACGTTAATTCACGATAATTATTGTAATTTATGGTAATGGTCGATATTAACTTCTTTCGTTGGGTCCTTGGTACTCTTAAAATTAAAGATCGCGAGAGCGACGCCATTTGCATAAAGACGAACAAAACGAATACTTCTGATATGGGAATTGCATTTTGGATAAAAATAGAGCAGAAGGTGGTATCGTTCGAAAAAGAAAAAAAAAAGAAAAATCCATTTCACGGTCAACGGGATGATCGCCATTATAGTGGCACATCGCGAAATATCGATACGAACACCATAGAACGGCGAAACAATGAATCACAACGAAACCTCTCTGGTCTTTGTTGCAGAATGCTGTCACCCGGTCAAGAGGGCCAGTCTAACAGTTACTCTCACGGTAATGTCGTACTTCAAGGTGCACCCTGTGGTCAGTGTCGAGATTTATGTCCGGCTGGATACGTGCCCCACTTTTGGCGGTGAGTAATCAGACGTATTTTGCATACATTAAGCCGCCTCGAAATCAACGTTCCGCGGTGAGAACCTCTTTTCAACGTGCTGATTAACAGAGATGGCTCGAAGTAGTTTCGGTTACCGTGTGTTCGCCAAACGAAAGTGTAAGGAGTCATGTACCGTGAACGATACTACTTGCTGTGTTCTTCCCTCTTTTTTTTTCCCCTTTTACCCTCTGAGCAGCGGTGCAAGATGCTTCCCATGATACTTTTTCAATGAAAGGGAAATCAATGACGTTTAGCTCGAACTGCTGTTCCCGACGGTTTTACCATCTGAGTACAGAGTTATCATTACGCAGCAACGTTAACCCAGAACGATTACAAGGGGGAAATGACTGATCGCGCGACCAACGGCCGCGTAAATACTTCTGTAATACCGGCTAAAGCACTGGCGAGCCACACGGGGTTGCACGCGATGTTTCTTTGATTTTCTCCGCACGGTGATGTTAGTCGAAAAGCAAAAGTAAAATAGCACGAACGCGGGAGAGGCTGGTAAAACTTGAAGATTTGTATCGATAAAAATTCTTCGAAACGGAAAATTTTCTCTCTTTTTCTCTCTATCCTTATAGAGATTGGAAGGACAGAGGGAGAGAGAGAGAGAGAGACTGGTGATGCAGGATTCGCGCGAGCCAGCTTAGTCACGATCGAGCGATCGATAAAACGAAGAAGCGCGTCGTTCCGCAGGGTGACCAACCTTCGCATAACCGATGCGTGTTACGTGAACTGGTCCCGTGACAGCTCCTCGTTCCTGGTGTTGATAACGTATAATGTTGTTACTACGTCGTATCGTAACGCTTGATATACCTGCTTTCTGTAAATAGGAAATCGTTCGATGCAAATTGTGCAGGAATATTGAAAGTTAAGCGGGCGAACACGGTGAGAAGTTGGTAATTCAATCGTCACATTCGCTTATATCACTCGTAGGTTAGAAAATGTGCCGTTACTACATTAATATCTGCACGTATAAAGTGTCATATACGTTCTTTCGTAGATATTTTCTTTTGCGATATTGATTATTCGTCTTCGTAATATCACAAGGATAGTATAACTCGGTAAATCCTGCTCGATATTTTCTCGTTGATGTTATCAACGTTCCAGTGTTAAACTGTTATAAAACTGACATATACAGGGTGTTTCATAGTAAATGGACATATCTCCTAGTGGATATAGCACATAAAAATAAGAAAACAAGTTTAAAGAAATGTTGTTTTGCACGTTTTCACTATTTTTGTTCAATTTCTTACAAAAATAATACTTCCGTTCTAAAATTCTAATGCATTGTCTATTGCACATCGTGGTCCGATGCGGCGAAAACTTTTCCATGCATTGTAGAATGCGTACACAGCGCCATCGCGCTGCGTAGAACTCAAACGTAGAATTTTGTGTACCGAATCCACCGTTGAGGTTACCATGCAATATATTATGTCAATATATTATGAAATAGTCCTGTACAACAAAAGCTTCTCCTATCCATAAACTTACAAACCACAGAAAAATTGACCAGAATCCTCTTCAATTATCCGTCTAAGAAGCTTCTCGTTCGTTTTGGTTCGTCGAATCGGCAGCGTGAACCGCGCGAAATGCGTTCAAATTGGTAGAACGTGTTGTGCAAATAACGGAGGGTCGATTTCCCGTGGGCTACGAGAGTCTTGGGGTGGTGGTAAGTAGAAGGCGGTCGAGGCGCAGAAACGTCGGGGAAGCGTGTCCGTGGGCCCTGTGGATCGAAAGAGGGCAAAAGGAAAGGTTGGTTCTCGGCGTTCGGGTCGTAGGGTCGACTCGTCGGTCTCACGCGAGGCCTGCGTGCAACGAGACCGGCGATGGGCCGTTCCAAGACGAATCGGCCGGCAACCGAGCTAACCGATGAGAAAGAACGAGAGAGTGTGCATACACCACCGACTCGCCAAATGATCGTACGGTTAAGAGACGTGGATAGAGAGGGAGAGAGAGAGAGAAGGATGTATGTTGGTCTGTAATTAACATACCGAGCCCCCCCTCGTGTAAAGTTGGTCCGTCGGTTCGCAGGTTCACTACGAGCGCGATGCGGCTGGCTCGTTGTTCCCTTGGAAAGCTTTGTTCGACCCTCCACGAGGCATCGATTTCTCGATACACGTTTAAAATTGGACCACTCGAGCTTTTGTGGTTTCGATGGTGTTGCGTAACGTTGTTTATTGTAAATTGTCCGATTTTTCAATACGACGCTATTGGGAGGAACGATTGGGGGAACGGTTGATAGCATTGTAACGAGAGAAACGTGTGTAGGATAATGTATAAGAGAATAGTGGAAGAGGAGAGAGGTTTTATCGAGGTGGTTAATCGTTTCGGGAAATTTAGTCTGGTTGTATCTTGTCGAATCACAATATGATCTTTATTTTGTATTATTATTCCACTGAGATATTAGTTTAATTCAAATTATCACGAGTTACACGTTAAACCTGCCCACATGTTACATTTTAATCAATTACACAACACATCTGTACGTATACCAAATAAAAATTCTTCATAGCTAACATAACCTTCAATACGAAAACAAAACTCACGAACCATTGGAAACAGTCCATCGTAACACAATACCAACCATCGCGCGCGCACCGTTCACGCCATAAAGGCAATTCACACTCTTCACCTCACCCCATCGCAAGTCACAGAAAGGCAACCAACGATAACACCAGACGTTTAAGAAAAAGTGCCGCTAGTATCTTTACTTGTACCGGCCACGATGAATTCTAGAAGGCTGTGAAAAATCCTTCTCGATCGAGGTCGACCGGCTCCCAATAGTCGGGCATCAATCAAAGTCCTGTCGGTAGTCGAGGGATTAAAGCTTTTCTCACACTCGGTTCGCTGGAAACGATCGAGTGGCGACTTTCCAGCGTGGTTTTTCATCGCGATACACCCATTTCTTTCTGCTTCTTCTCTTCGATGTCCTTCCGTTTACCGTGGCGGCGCTCCCGTCACGATACACGATCGACAGGCCGGCACTCCAGCCAACGCACCCCCTCCCCTCACCCTTCCATCCCGTTCTTCGCTCACGTCGGATGCGCGAGTGGCGTTTCTTCTTTCGCGTTGGTCAGACGCTAGTGTTCGCTCTAGGTTTCGTTGGCTCGCGGTCGGTCATTAGCCGCGGATCATTAATCCCCTATCGAATTTATCTGCTAACTCGAGGCGCGCGGCGGTAAATCATGGACGCGGTGGCGTTTTACGCCGATCCATGGTTAACGAGCGCGCGGTCCTGTTCTGTCGATAGCCGTGCCACGCGGAAAACGCGGATGTTTCAGCGCTGCATATTCAAGCGCTCTCGTGCCCTCGTATACCGATGAATAGACATGCGTGCGTTAACATCGTTCCGCGTCCGGTAATGATTTCACGGATAATTCGTAGACTGTGTGTGGCGCGCCGTAAAATCAGCCGGGGAACCTTTCATCTAGGGTAATCTCTACTCAGCTGAGTGAAATTAGGAAGTTAGGAACATTGTAACTTCATACTTCCAGCGGGAATTCCTGAAAAAATTCATTTTATCCGGTGAGGTTTGCGGAGAAGGTGGAACTGTTTCTACGGGATGGTTTCGCTCTGCTAATGGCGATCGATTGGTTATTACAATTGGTATTTTGGTAGGAGAATTTGTAAATAAGTGAGGTTGGGTTACGTGTTCTTGCGTTTTTAGGTTATATACTTAAATAAATGAATTTGTATTCTAAAACTTGTGCTCACCTAACCTGAAATATTTCTGCTATAAAAAAAATGTGCATACTGATATAGAGAATTTGTACATCGACAAATTTTCTTTTCTTTGCAAGATTCCAAGAATATGTTGACAATAATGGTGAACAAGTAGAGACTCTTTGAAGACAAGATGCATTTGTTATTGTGATATATATGTATTATCTTATCTTCAAGTTCTGTTTCTCTGAAAAAATGACTTCCTTATATAACTGTTTTAAATTTTTCTTCAAGCACACTGTATAATTAGCATTTTAATTTATCCCTGCATCTTCAAAGAGCAACGTATTTTTTTTTACCAACCTAACGGAACACCGCAATCAACGGGAAAAATCAATTCTTAACCATCTAACAGATTAAAGATGAAAGTTCTCGGTGAAATATTGGCCAGCCTCTGGCGGAGGAAGAAGGAGGCGGCCAGGTTCCGTGAATCGAAACGTTATCTCGATCTTCGAAGTGGAACGTACCGGGAATATTACCCGATAAACGCAAGAAAATATGATCGAACCTCCATATACAATACATATATCTATATACTTATATATACATATAAATTCCATGGTTTTTCTTAAGGAAGGGATTGTAAGAGTTTTCTTGCATGCCTCTGATTGGCCGTTCGTGCAAAAACCGAGCGGCAACAGGATAAGTTGCGGCGCGAACACGTGTTTTCTTGTTGGTAACCCGGCGGAGATCTTGGTATAATCAAAAACCGTGTAGCCAATTTAGCAGCCGTGCCGAACTAACCTTTGCGAGAGGCAGAGCGTACGCGAGAACGCGGCACAATGAAGATCCACGGTCGCGATAGCGCGTGGCTGACTTTCTATTCCCATTTCGGTGTCCAATCAATACGTCCCGTGTATCCAGGGTTTCTACTTTATTAGAACATCGCTTTAATTAACGTCCAATTGGCGCGCGCTTGTAAATCATAAGGGGATATACAGGCAGGCTTCT
>NW_017100321.1:763781-765798 GCF_001263275.1 Habropoda laboriosa | reverse complement strand
CTCTCATTGCTAGCCGTAAAAAGACGCGATTACTTCTTCTTCCTCCGGGGTCAATCGGTATGAGTATGAAGAAATTATTCTATGCGCAAGTTTTGCGTTGGAAGTATTTCTATAGGCTGCTGGAGAAAATAATCGAGAGTTCGACTAAATTGCAATTTTTACAATTTCTTTTACTTTGACTTTTGTTAGCGCGAGTTAGCGTATGTGGAGCATTATAGGATTAATTTGCTAATTTCGAGGGATAAAGAGGGGTAAGGAATTTAAGATAAAGTTACTTTAAATATATACAATATTTCCTATACTCTGTTGTCTCGTTGAAAGTGGGAAACAAGTTAATTCACAGTGATGCACTTCGCACTTTCAGTTCTCAAGGTATTGAACTCTCTACCCAGGGCAATCTTATTAGCTATAGCCTTACTGGAATTACTCAGTTGCTCAAGGACGTTGCTTCCTTCACTACCTCGCACCACAAACCACGCCCACTCACTTTCCCCTATTTACTTTATCTCGTACCTCCACTTCTGAAAATCACGTATACAAATATTCCTCTATGTTGTTTATTTTGTAGTCAACAGGGCAAAGGACAAAGTGTCTTGGAGAATTTTTTTTCTTTTTTTGTATAGAAACCTTTTATTCAAAGGTTAACCCCTAACCTAACCTTTTATTCAAAGGTTTCTTATCTCTTCTTTATTTTTTTTTGTCCAGCTACCTTCGATTAATTCAAGCGATCATTGAACGATCAAGCCATTCCCAATAATTCAAACCGTTGTTATATCTGATTCTCTACTTGTACACTACAATTTGCCCAACTTTTCCCACTTCGTCCACTTTATCCACTGCACCATCCCCAATTCGCACACTTAATCTCGACCGACTTCTCACGAATAAACCCTTCCTTCTTCAAACACACCGTCGCGGACAGCAACGGTACAGGCAGTGTAACGTTACGGAAATCACGGTGCCCCATTGTTCGCCCGAAGACGCTCTCGAGCAGCAGCGGCGGCAGTGGCGAGCGTGGCCGTGATTAACATCATTTGCCGCTTCCCCCGGGAGGGGAACTCGTTAGGATCATTAAGGTTCTTACGGGTCTCAGTACGAGGCACCGCGTCAACGCGTTTGACAGAACGTGTAATCAACAACGAGTATGACGACGACGTCGACGACGACGACGACGACGACGTTATGATTCCCCTCGTCAACGCGTGTTCCACAAGGTATATACAGGGTGTTTCTTAATACCTGGACGGCCAATTTTACCTGAAGCGATTATTGGCCGGTATATTACATTGTGTCTCGCAACATGTATATGGTGATAATAAAAAAATGATCACCCAAGGTCATTCTAAGGTCACGTAAATTTTTTCTCTCGCATATTAACATTTCTTTTTTATAACGAAAGGTTATAGTGAACATCAAGACGAGTTCTCAACGACCTATGACGTTATCACCTTGAAGTGACCTTTAAAAAAAAAATATTTTCTTTGCATTAAAAATGCAATAATATAGTGTGCATCGTTTGTTAGCAAAATTCTCCAAGTTTCAACTTTCGAGAAATCTGTTTCACACTTTTTCCACCAGGGGAGACAGCGTAGCACAATGGCGACTCTACGATATGAGTCGTTTCGCCCTCACATTTTTCTCTATTTGCGGTGTCAAAAATGAGCAATTTTATTTTTGTTTTTAATTATCTCCTAGACGTATAGAAATAAGTTTCCCATTCATTTCTAAAGCCGTGACTTACATTTTTGCAATAGAATAAAAAGGATAGCGCAGTATGAAAAGTGAACGAAAATAATTCGACAAAATTGCACTTTTTCGAGGATCACTTGTGGCATGTGTAAGACACGGGCATGAGCGTAAAGAGGTTAAGAAACACCCTGTATACAACACTGCACGTATACACACGTCTACACCGTGTTACGAGTGGTTCATTCACGGGGGACAGGCGTCACACTAAAATCCGATGAAATACGATTCATTCTGTCCCTTTCGCAGGAAATAAGAAGCACAAGGATGG
>NW_017100321.1:756142-763712 GCF_001263275.1 Habropoda laboriosa | reverse complement strand
TCGCCATCTTGGTCGTCTCGAAATCGTCAAACTCGATCGTGTCCGACCGAGTTTATCTGTCGCAATGCAGTTTTAATTTCTACCGTTCCGCTTATCGGTCCCGGTTCTTGGAAGCTTGAAATTATGTTCGATGGGAAAAGGATGATTGCACTCGTTACCTGTGCAGAGATTCGTTCTGGAAAGAGAAAAAAAAACCACCTCCGAAGGTTATGTATATATATGTATATAGCGAATGTGTTCGTCAAAATGAAGGTTTTCTATCTTCAAGAGGTTTTTTGTTTCGCCGTTTTTTACGAGTGCCTCTTATAGAAGAGTATAGCAGAAAAGGGCGAGAAAGTGTGCATGCGCAGACTTATCTGCGCGGAATCTGGCTGGTATTTTTATCGGGTTCTTCAACGTTTTACTTTAGAAGATTATAGTCTTCGGATGTTACCTTCCATGTTATGTTTATTGGTGGGGAGATTACAGTGGAAATAAAAATTGGATATCGTCGTTGCGTAAAATGACGACTGTCCACTTTTTTTTCAAATTCTTCGAGTATTATTGTGTCAGGAACTTTGAAACAAAGTTAAAAATTTAAAGAATAGGAAAAGTGAAAGTGAAAGGAGCTATTTTTCGAAAGTATAGTTATTATTCGAAAATTTACAAGCAACAAAGAGAAATTCTTCAGATTATTAATATAAGCAAAAAATATATCGAAATAATTGTTCGACCAGGTTCTCTCGTGGAAGTGTTTGACGAATACAAACGCTTTCATCGACGTAACGAAAAAGTGTTGTGTGCCGCTAAAACTTCAGCGGACGCCGATTTCTTCACGTTCATCGAACCGAGAGGAGGACAGAAAGGGTTAGAAGAGAAGAAGAAGAATGTCGCTCAGCGTTGCAGGTTTCGTACTAGTCCAGCAAAAACTTGAAGACCTTTGGTTCCTCTTGTCCCAAGCTCGGTCCACAACCCGTTTCATCGTTCCTACCAACTCGTCGTTCTTCTCTCCACGCATCCCCGAACGCGGCCCGTGCAGTTTCACTTGTCGTTGCATCGCTCTTCTCGCGGCTTCCTCGTGATTTATCCATATGCAACCTGCAACGGCTGTTCTTTTTGTCGTTCTTTCTTGCCTCGTCGTTGTTTCTTTTAGAATTGGGAAGTAGGGAGATCGAGAGTGTTCCTATCCATTCAGCTGTTTACATTGATAATTTTAGCGTTTATACATATTAGATTGAATCTAGGAGATGTTAACTAAAATGAACTAACATTTCTGTGTAATTTTTTTCGTAAATATTATATTTACAGTTAAATTAAATTTGAAAAATAGAATTAGTTCACTCCTTTTGTTTTTAGGAATATGTAGAATTTCATGGAGAAAGTTTTGAGAAAAATTAAAAAATTTAATCTTTGAAACTTAATTTTTGAAAAATTAATAAAAAAAATTTAATCGAATGTTTAATTTATATTAAATGAGTTTCATTTGGTTCGGTTCGGTTCTATCTGGTTCGATCCAGTTTCACTTACAATCAGTTCAGTTTAGTTCAATCCAGTACGATCTAGTTCGATCAGGTTCTATTCGGATCAATTCTGTTCAATTTGCATAAACTTTTGTTTAAACTTCATTCTGTTCAGTTCCTCTCGACTGGCAGCAATTCTGTTTGCTTTATTGCAATTCGGTTCAATTCGGATCACTTCGGTGTGGTTCGGCCTGCTTCGTCTCAACTCACAGTTACTCGTTCGATTTCGTTTCGTTCGGTTTACTGTTTGATTCATTTCAATTCCATTTAACATAATTCAGTTTTCTCTTTGTTCATATATCTTGTTTCACACGACTTTAATTTATTTCCATCGATATACATTTTCACTTCCTCTTAATTCTCTTGCATTTTCTGTTTTCTATTCTCTCTAATTCTGTAATACTGTATATATGTATGTGCGTATTCCCGTAACGCAATATGCAACGTTATTAAGAAGCACAGCCGAGATGCAGAAGAAAGCACGAGAGTTTCACAGAATTCGAGAGGTGGAGCTATGCGGTTCTTCCCCGGGACGACGCCGCTTTTGCGTGGAATCATTTTTACGGCAAAGAATCCGGCCACTTTTTCTGATTCTTTCGGCCCACCTTTCTATACCTCGTTCAGAGGCCGCGTCGTGTCCTGCCTTTTACGGTACATACGCTGCCCGCCTCGGCAGCCGCTAATTAGCTGTGCTCGCGTTCATCTCCAAACGTTTAATCGGCCCGGCTATATTCAGCCTCCCTCGAATACACTGTTTTCTGGTTCACTTTCAACAACGTTATCCTCCCTTCTCAATCCTTCCCCACAAAAAGTCACACGTGAATTTACAAAGCAAAAAGAATAACCTTTAAATCTCGTTTCTAAGAAAATCGTTTTTTAGGTTATCTTATATACAGGGTGCTTATAAACTATGTACTAACAATAGTATTAAAACAATTCTGAAAATTACTTTAAACATTTCTTGGATGACTTTTGTAATGCACAGTGGTCTGTACATACATATGTATCAAACTATACAGGGTGTCCTGTTTGAAGTTTCGCGCGCAATTATTTCCCAAATTATAGCTCGTTTCAAACATTTTTTGAATACACGGTGTCCTGTTTGAAGTTTCGCGCACAATTATTTCCATGAATTACGCGCGAAACTTCAAACGCGACACCCTGTATAGGCTGTTCGAAAAGCATACCGAAAATATTTCTTCGAATTTTCGTCATCGTCAACACGTCGAAGAACTTTCTCGATCGGCCGACTTTCCGCGGACGAAAAAGGAGAAGAGAGTCGATGAGGACCAAAGCGTGAACGTGGGATCTATGGATGGTAGGGACACGGTGGAGATTAACGGTGCGTACCGCTCTCCCCTCTGTCCCCGTGGAATCTTGATAGACACGCGGTACGCGTCGACAGAATTAACCCTTCGTGCTGCTGTGTCTCAGTCATCAACTTGAACGCCTCTCTCTCTCTCTCCCTCTTTCTTCATCTCTCTCTGTCTACATGATTATATACGTATGGTTATTGAGGTGGACGCTGAAGTCTGTTTTGCCTGATGTCTCTGCAGCCAACAGATGTCTGTTGAGATAATTGTTCAGGTTGTATGTTTATTTGTCAGTTGGATGACGGACAGGATTACTTGATGGATATCTGTTTAGTTTGCGGACTTTGTTTTAATACAGGTTGCTTAAAAAAGGAAAAATTTTAATACATGAAGAATTTGTACATGTACAATTTTCTGTAAATATTTTGACCACTTTTTTTGAAACAGCATTTTTTTGCTGTGCACAATATTGTAGTTTATATTATGTATATTGCACTGATGCATTTCTGTTCTTTTGGAAAAGTTACTTCCATATAAGTGTTACCATGCTTTTGAAGCACCTTGTATGTAGATGTATGTATTATTGATTGCAAAGTTTGTCTATGAGGAATTTTACACTTGTAATTCTATGTTTGATGATTTAAGGAGTTTCACCAGTCATCAAGGTGGATGATTATTCTACTTGTAATTTTATTCCATCACTGATAGATACTTGTACCTCTACTCAAACCCTGTCACTTGTCTGGATACTTACTTTATTTGTCCATCTGTTTGACTGATATCACAGATACTTCTTTCACGTGTAGTTTTATTTAATCGGTATATACATCAACCTGTATAACTGCTTCACTTGTACCTCTGCTTAGAAACTTCTTCTAACTTAGAACTTCTATTCTATCATCTAACCTAACCTCAACACATATTCCACTTCCACTTCTCTTCACTCAATGTCACAAGCCAGATACACTTAACCCTCTACTATATACCAACTTCTTCTTTCATAAAACTGATCACCATCTTATAAGTCTACCAGTGATTATCAATCCAATTACCTCATCAGTCATCAATCTTCCCACTCCAATACGTTCAAAGTCCATCTATACACCTTTCCATAAACATATTAAAATTCTCCCATCTCCTATACTCCCTGTATATAAACCCATTCTACACTACTCAGTCGCCAAATATTCCCCATTCGTGCAGCAACAAAACACACTATTCTCCAGGGATCTTATTAACTGAGCAACGATTAAACGATGGCCAAATAGGAGAGTTACTGGTTTCAAAGGAAATCAACGGAAACGAAGTGGGGAGGAGAAGAATCCAGACACAGATTCATGGAAGGATCTCGAGCGTGTAGTGGGGGGATCGTTAGATCGCATGGAGAACGGTAGAGGGGGAGGGGGGGGGGGACAATACGTTTAAGCAGAAAGCACAATGGTTTTTCATATGTAACGTTCGTAGGGCACAACTGGAGGAACGGTAGAAATGCGAAGAAAACTCTGTCCTCCCTGCACGTTAAACGAGCCTTAGCACGCTCGGAATGCGACAAAACCCGATTTCGTGAGCCTTTTTTCACCTCGTTACACGACTGATAATCGGCCAGGATGATTTTGTCCTCTTGATTAGACGGTTTATTAAATATTTGAGGCGGTATTACCTTGGACCACAGTCACCAAGGGGTTGGAATTCATTATCACACTCTGTGTACGTACGTATGCGGTTTTTTGGACACAAGGGGAGAATTTAGAGGTGGAAAAAGAATGTGTGGACTTGTATGAGTGTGTGTAAGAAAGGGGCTGGTTTGATTTTTTATTGTATTTATTTTTTCGAGAGTGGAATTATGAAATTCTGTGCATGTTGTAAAATTTGAAAAACGCTGTATGGTGTTATTTTGCATGAATATTTTAAATATAGTGAAATTCCCCAGAAATTTATTAGATTTTAAACACTGATGTTTTTATACTTCTTTATGTAATAATAATCAAAAACTTTATAATTCTCCATGCGTATTTATCTTTTTCAAAGATATCACTTTTATCTTACGTCAAACGGTACTTCATAATTTTGCACCTTTCTAACCTCAATACTTCTCGTTCATATCTCTATAGTTAATATTTATTTGCACGGTGTTACTACCAACGGTACCACAAAAAAATTTCCTTCGTGTCGCGTGATCACCAGGATGATACGTCGTGCCTTTCCCGAAATCGTTAATCGCGTTTAATAGGCAGATTTACGGGTTTTTGCGTGGTCATGGCGCGCGCGCGCGTTGTTTCACACTCGACACGTTGTTTACGCGACCGCGTACCTCCGCGATCGTTTGTCAAGCGTTAAACACTGGTCACCCTCGCTCCTCTCCCATTTTCCACTCCTGTAGGCCGTGGGCGATAGCGAGGCGCTCTTGATTAACGAGACACCCCATATATATCCGGCCAGTAACCCCCTGCCTCACATCGCCTCACCCCCTTGTCCACTCTACGTAGAAGGGGGGACGCATTGTTGCATTCGTGCTTTACTGCATATTGCGCCGCTGCCACGATGGCTATGCCGATCTCTGACGTTTCCCTGTTACCGGTTACTATACCTTGGAATAGTCTCTTCACCTGTTCTCTTGATTAAGCATAGTCGATGCTAGTAGGTTGGGTTAGGTTAGGTGGTTTGGTTAGGTGGTTGAAGGATTGGTTATTATATTTTTATTTAGAAGTATTGAGGTTATGAAGAGTAAGCTCGAAGAGCGTTATTTGATCAGCTGACCAAGAAAGTTCGTATGGTTTTCGATAGATGGCAATGAGTACTCACCACATTAGTCAATCGGTGCACTCTGTATTGGTAAGAAATGTGTTAAGAACATATTCCTTATATTATTATTTTTATGATCTCTTATTAACTTGTTTGAGTTGAAAAATTGTAACGTAGTTTATTGAATTTCGTTTAATTTGCGTTCTACTCTGTTATATTACAGTGTATGTCAATGTGTTAATTCCTGAGACGCAACTTTCGTCGTGGTTTCTTATGGAATTGTTGAAAGGAAACCGTGTTACCTCGATCCCATGCATTATTACCCCACGCACATTGTCCAACTGTTTATGAGTATAAGGAACGGCTGGTTCCATTGTGTACGCGGCCTTAGAATCTCGCTAACCTTTCGCGACCCTTTGAGTAATGCGTCTGGTTGGGCTTTAACTTGAATCACGTCATGCGTGTGTGTGTACGCGTGTCACGGACACTGCGGCTCGTCCCCGTAGACTCATTGTTTTAATGCATCGATCGCCGATCGAATCAATATACGATAAGCACGCTAAACGCTTGGCCTCGCGAGAGCCTCGAAATTCTAGCATCTGTCAGGTTTTCACAGGGGCACCAACACTCATTACACTCTACACACGCGAAAGCTCGTGTGCCTCGTAATTCACACTGAAACTATTCGTTATCCGATACAGTTATTGCTATTGAAAATTGAATTATTTCGTTCAGCTAGCTTTTAGTTCGATTCGATTGAATGTAGATGAATATAGGATAGCGTGATCGTTATTTAGTTCGATGTTTACTGGTTCCATTTGATTCAATTGCAATTTCATTTATCCCGAATATAATCAGATCAGTCCAATGTAACGTCGGTTCGATTCGTACCACTCGAATCCATCGAAAAACCCTCGTCAATTCAAAATTTAAAATCTCAGGTTAACCATTTATTACCAGACATTACTCTTCCGTATGCCTGCCGATAAAAATAATTCCACGATAATTCCCCAGCCACCTAATAACCTCCCTTACCGACCGAACCGCAATTCGAACTACGAACTTCCTCTCTACAATCATCATCACTCCTGCGCACCGTACGTATGTATCCAATACACGATGCAGGCACGATGATTGCCGCAGAAAAAGAAGCCCATGCACGTACTAACGAAAAGAAGTCGAATTCACGCGCAGGGTACGTGCACGCGGCCAAACGGACTCACATATGAGTTCAAGTGGTGGGGATAGTAGACGTAGTGTGATGGTGGTGGGGAGAGAAGGCAATAAGGAGGCTGTGAGGCACAAGAGTCGACTCTTGGACACAGAGCAGTTACGGTGTACGGTTGAGAGCGAGACAGCGAGGGGTAGGAATTAAATGGGGCGGACTGTTGATTAGTTTGGTCGTCTACCCTGCTCCCACGCTTAATCCAGCATTATGAATATTTTCTCCTCGTCCCACAGGCAGGCCAATTGCACGAGGAAGAAGCACAGTATGTTTTTGACCAGTGGACAGAGGATCCGACCCCTCGGTGCTTCGTATCTTGGGACGAGTTTTATTAGCGTCGTTGTCGATGCGCCTTCTGTGCGGCCGTTTCAAACCACCGGTCATGTTGGACGTACCACGTCTGGTCAGGAGTCATAACTCGGGGGAGCCCGCGGAATTAAAACGCGTTAGGACAGCATGGTGGCCTGCGTGTGGTGAGGAAATGATGATGTCTGGCGGTTCTTGGAAAGACGTTTAATCGCCCGGATGGACTCTTCCACAGTGATTTGTAGCTATTGGTGTAATCATCGCAACCTTTATTGAGGTAATCCCATTTGAACTTCGAGCGGGTTTAATCCGATCTCAAAAATTGTTTCCAATAACCTTAAATTTTACAACCCCACCGATTGTGCTACCACTACCAGTTCCACCAGTTTTTCAAGTTCGTCTTGTAAGATTCGTAAAAGGGGTTTCCCACTTGAAACCAGAGGAAGCCCACGGGCGCTAAATAAGTTTGCCCCGAATGACGGCCC
>NW_017100321.1:738046-756079 GCF_001263275.1 Habropoda laboriosa | reverse complement strand
TTTTACGACGCTTACGGTCCTCCGCCTCTTCCCTCCCTTCTTCACTCCCAGAGAATGAATCTCTTGCTGGGTAATTAGGCAGATTACTTTCCGGAGTCGTTCAGGTCCCGGTTTCTTACTCGACTGTAGCCCACGGTATATATATCGTTGGTCGGGGCGGAGGACAATTAAAGGAAGAAATTCTTTGGTCTGCGATTGGCGGGTTCGAAGGGAACCCAAAGAAGGGTGACGTTACGCACCGTTGTGAATGCGTTCTACGCGACTCGAGCGAAGCTTAAATTCACCGCAGGGCTAATCGAGCAAAAGGCGCGTTTCTAGCGGAAGTAATGTCGCATTTAAAGAGCCTCCACTCTGGGCTTGGGCAAGACTCGAGTTCGAGAAACGGTGCCATGATTACCGAAAATATCGCGCTCGGTGGAAAGAGGACCGTCGCGTGGTGATCGCCTGTAAGGAACGGAAGAACGCGAGCGTAGCCGATGTTGACCGAGCGGCGGGGGTCGAGTGGGTACGCTGGTGGGGCTTAAGACAGAGTGAAACGAGCAACGGAGGAAGACAGTGGCGCGCGGCTGGGCAAGAATGTACCGTTTTTATTTACGAGCGAAGGAAGATCCAGGTCTCGACCGCGGCGGTCTCCTCCCGTTAATTAAATAATATTTCTCGAGAGAGAGAGAAGCCCACGGGAGTAGCGGCGTAAAGCTACGATAAGAGTCTCCGGAGAGGGGGGAAAAAAGCGTTGAGGAAAAAAACATGGCCCTGCTAAGAGCACTTATTGCAGTATTGAGATCGTAATTCAGAGCTCTGCCTCCGTCATAAACGTTCCCTCAGGCCGGACCTTTGGCCACTTCGACCTTTTCTTTCCCTTTCCTCCTTCCGCTTATTCTTCTCTCCTCTCCGTTTTGATTCCGTTGTTCGTATACGTACCGTGTTCCTTCATCGAACCCAGGCGTCATTGGTGTTTTAGTGGGATGGCGAGGGGGTGGACGTCTCTAGGACGTCATCGTTAACGACTCAGGGTAGAGGCTGAGACCGGTCATCCTGATGGATGACGCGAAAATTGGGACCGCCTGGTCGTGTCGGGGTGAGTCAGAGGTGGGCTGGTTCGTTTAAAGCGAACAAGTTTATTATGTGGGGTCATTGGGTTGAGCGAGTTGCAACTTTGATTGGGGGGTTTCCTATTGATGGGCCATTGAATGGACGGTATTTTTGTTTCTTGATTATGTTTTTGTTGGTGTTTTTTTTTTAAATTTAATTTCAGGAGCATAAGGTTACGTGTTTTTTTTTTAAATATTCCCTTCGTTGCTTTTATTATCGTATAAGGTATCATGTAGTATATATAATATAGAAAATATAATCATTGAAAAAAATTAATCATCACTTTCTTGAAGGATAGTGCGTTATTCCGAGTATGTACTGAGGAAGCTTTATTTTACAATTTATGAAATTCTACGAAACAGGCGATTGTCCGGTGGCCGTTCACCCTCTATGAATCGCTGGCTGAACTCGATCTTCTCGTTAGGTTATCTCGAGCGTTCCTGTAGCAGCGTGAGCAAGAGCAAACGTAGAGTGTGTAATCGAGAGCAACGCTAGTATACACCGGATATCTTGAAGCGAGCCAGGAGGCAGCCTTTATTGCCCGTGTCTTTCGATAGTCTCCTTTTTTTCACGATTTCGTTTTACGCGCTTGCATTGCGTCCAGCTATAAACCACGACTTTCTGAAAGCGTGTAACTTTTATCTGTATTAGCAGAAGGGTAGGATTAGTCTTCGAGGCACAGGTAGCCGGTTCCACGAATCGTTATCTTTCAAGTTCGCCAATGGTAAAAAAATTACCAACGTAAATAAGCGTTCGTTTTTAATGAACGTGGGTTTGATTGTCGTTTTTGTGGCGATGGTGGTTTTTAAATTGAAATTTTATCCCCTATAAAACGTTTCATCGGGCATCGTTCATTTTTAACTATGGTTAGAGTATTTGTGAAATATCTGTATCTTTATCTTAAGAGAACTTATTAGGTCTTCTTGTTAATTATTTTAGGGAGAATTTAAACGATTATATAAACTTTCTATTTTATTTTCTTGTGAATAATTAATAATTCTGTTTTGTGTAATATAATTTTGGAGGGATTTGTGGTTTAATAAATATAATATACCATTTAGTAGCTATGCATAATGTTTTAATATAGATAGCATAGTAGGATAATGAGTGTTCAATTTCCTATTACCAGTATCAGTAGGCGCTAAATATCTCATTATAGCCTTAACGCGCCTAAACATCTCAACCAATCCAACACATACCATCACCTCCCCCTAATCAACACATCATCATACCAATCACATCACGCTTCAGGTAATACTAAACAGTACTTTCACTCCTGCCACGCTGACACCTGTCCTCATTATCGATTCCATGAAAATTCCTCTTGGTTACTGATTTAATTCGAGAAAATTCCATTGTTATTTTTTTTCTTCTAAAACATAACTACTATTTTTAACATTTTAAGAAAGTGCATATTTTATTATTGTGTTTAATTTCATTTAATTTTATATTTACTTATCGGAAAAACAATATTAGTAAGTTGTATAATTTTTATTGTAGTCCATATATTTATGGTATCAGTTTTGTATTTTTATCGTAATTTCATTTCATATAATTAGAAATTATTATGGAGATATCGACTCTCAAGTTTTTCCTGTCGTCGACATTACCCCGATGTACTATATACACATCTCTATTTTTCATTTTTCTCGAACGTCTGCTTGCATCCACCGTATCATCAGCATCTACCAATTTAAATAAAAACAGCGCGCATTAATCTCGCTTATAGCTGTTCTTCCGTGCTGCTTTTTCCATTCTAACTCCTCCTCCACCCATTTCTCGTCCGATCTTGCTCAAGCGTGCATTACTTACCGGCCGCCATTTTCCCTCTATTTTACCCAGGTTCCTCGCCGTTTCACGAACGGTTTCGTTTTTAGAGACGAAATCGCGTTTCTTTTTTCTCGCATTTCGCTCGACAAACATCACGGTCGTTGTCCCGTGTCGCGAGTCTAGGACACGCGGCGCCCGGCATCCGTCGGCGTCTGGCGTCTCGGCGCCCGTTTTCCCGCTCACCTTCTCCTCCCACTTCTCATCTCTTCGTTTGCTCTCCGGTTGGACCAATCAATGGCGGCCTTAGACCAGCGTTTCCCAGAATTCCCCGGAAATAATTCCGGGTTCCCGCGATATAATAAAGTGTCTTCTCAATAAAATGTAACAAAAATTCTTTTTCATTTAAATGTCATATTAATTAATTAGCGTAGTATCGTAATAAAATTATGTTTTGTGGGTTAAATAAATGATTAAGAGACTTGTAATCTTTATTTGAATGTGGTATTGGAGATAAATGATGTGTCAGGTTACTGTTGTGGTAAATGTTTTGGTCATTTAAGTGGAGGGATCAGTGTTCGTGGTTCGTATAAAAATGTGGTGATTGATGTTACGAGGATATAAGAGTAGTACATGTTTGTTTGCTAGTTGGGTAAATTGCTAGCAGTCGTCAAGTTTTTCCTACGAGCTGGAAATGAATAGGATGGACGGTTTTTATGCTGTGGAATGGTTTATTGATTTGGGTGGGTCTTGGTCAGCATGAAATAGGGTGGTGAAGGTTTTGGTTGTTTTGTTGGGTGTGAGGAAGATAAATTTGTAGAAGTTAAGCTACATTATCAAATTTGTTAATAATTTGTTAATAATTTAATAACATTTATCAACATTCTTAAGCTTAACCTCATAATCATGCGCTAACTTCAAAGTAGCCATACTAATTATAATATTTCAAACATAGAACTTGTATATACATTAATCAAGAACAAGTTTAATGAAGTTCCACCCACAAGCTTAATGAAGTAATCTCAAAGTCAGAAACTACTCATAATTAACCTTGTCCACATCAGAAACACTATCAAAACTCAACCACAAAATAAACCAATCTAACATCCTTCCAAAAAAAAAAACCAACTCGTTTACAAGCTCAGACTAAATCACATACACTGCCTTTCATAAGTATCAAGACACCTATTACGTTGACTGAATAATTTTTTCTAAGATCTTAATAATTTTGTAAGAACTGTTTAAGTTTGCTTCACATTCAGCAAGTGTCAAAAAATACTTATGAATGGATGTATACATTTCACCTACAATATAGCATTATCCATCACCCCCACCACACCTTAACCTCAACCACAGAATAATAGCAAGCCTAAACCTAATTCAAACACCATTCACCGCATTCGCACAAAACATTCATCTACATAGCCAGCCATTCGAATTACCAACGATAACAGCGCAACAGCGTCGCCAGTGTCTCGATGGTGATGCACGCGATGCGAACTCGCCTTTAATCCCGTGAGAAAAGATCAGAAAAGCCCTCGCGGCCAGTCTTCACGCCCACACTGCGGCGGATACCTGCCGAAACTGATCGCTATTTAGATACTCTCCCTCTCTTGACGCGGCCAATGATCATCGATGCTCTTTCTTGCTTCATTCAGCTCTGGAGGTTAATATGTATAGTCGGTGAAAACGATATAGTATGAGGTCGTATTATAACCTCCATTGTCGTTGCTATGACGACACGTGTAATTAATAAACAAAAATAGTAAAATAAGTAAAAATTAAAACTAGTCCGATTTATATCATATGTGGACTCATTTTAATCGGAAGAATCTCATCAATTCATCTGTGCTACTTTCATGAAGATAGGATGACAATGAGAGAAATTGAAATTTTTCACATTGGATGAAAAATTCGAGGTTAATATAAATTGACAAATCACACCTAAAATTTTTCACCGATATTGTATATCGAAGAGAATAGAAGGGATGGAGACAGAGAGCGTCGGAATTTAAGGGTACACCGGGTGGTTCCCGTAGGTAAGGGTATTGCCAGTAAATTAATTACGGCTTAAAACATCGTTAGGATCTGCCACAGCCGGCCCTGTGGGTTCGGTTATTAGCGCAGTACATCATACTCGGCGCTGACCCCTCCCTCTCCACCTCTCTATGTTGGTTTTTCGCCGGAGATTCCGATTCCACCACGTCGCTGGAATCCGTTGTTTTCACCGGATAATGCTTGTTTGAGAAGTTTTGGTTTCGTGGAAAGGAAACCTAGACAGTTGGAAAAGGACGGTTGTAGGGTAGATTGGTGGGAGTTTCGTGCAGGAAGAATGGATGTGTTTGGGACATGTTTGGGAAATTTAAGTAATTGAGCATGGTTGAGTGCGTAAACAGAATTTGGCAAGGGTTGGAGGTGATCTTTTAGTTTTCTGGCTGTGGTCCAAGGTGTGAGGGTGGTTTGAGAGGTTATGTTTCGTCGACTGATTGTCTTCCTCGAGTGATGGTGTTTGTAGGTTATGTTGAATTGAATAATTTCTTGGAAGGATAGGGTGGGGTCATAATGAACATATTTTTAAAATGTTTCAGTTCTGGGAAAATGGAATTTATTGTAATTTATTATAAATAAGTTTCTTATGTAATTAATTATGTAAGAATGTTTAACTCACTCCGGTAGTTACATTTGTTTGAATAATTTATATTTCCAATTTTTCAAGTTGGGACAATATACAGGGTGCTTCGAAAAAAATATTTTTAAACACTCTGTATAGGTTTTAATATGAGGTAAAAAGGTTTGTTGACAGAATTGTGCGATTCTATAAATTCGACTACAGGATCTGTAGTTTTATGTCCCTCTTCGTGGAATCACGTGATCGATGCTGAAGCAGCCCGGTCTAGCACTACTTTTCCGGGATTTACTAGGCTTTTTTCCTCCACCGAATGTGCCATTGCCAACTGTGTCTCGTCGTATAACCACGGATTACTTCTCTTTATCTCTTCCGCCCCTCTTCTGAACCTCTCCCCTCGTTCATCTCATGAAATGCTCCATGAGTGTAGCGACAGCCACTCTGTTACATCTGTAGTATGTTTTCTAAAAATCTATTCCTAGAATTTTTCTTCAAAAATTCTTCTTAAACAAAAAATTACCAAATGTGTTAAAAAAAATAAAATGGATCATTTGTGGCGCATGAAGTTAAAAAAAAAATGTGAAGGTTAAGTGGTTCATACGTAGTCATTAATAAACCAGTAGTACCAACAATCTAATAAATATACAAGGGAATTCAACGAAACGCCAATACAATAATTCAGATCTTGGAAACACTTGGTGCCACCAGACCAATGTATTCATACCACCATATTTGTCGTGGCTGGTGGAATATCGTAAAATATCAACAGGGGAATCACAGATATTGGAAAAGCACGGCGGTGCGCAAAGAGAGCGGTGAGAGAAAAATGGCGGTTGTAAGCGCGCGCGGTGATTAAGGCGAGCGTAATCGAGGATTAACGCTGGCCCGAGCGATTTTCGATAGCCGTGTGGACCCATCCTGCTTTTGCGACAGGCTTCGTCGTTGAAATCCCACGAGTTTAAGCCACCGCAGAATGGAAAAGATGAAACTCGAAACGGCCTCGAAGCTTATCCAATTATATCGACGCGCTTCACTTGTTTTAGGTTAGGGTTCCCCTGGGTACTTACCACTCGATCGAATCCACGCGTTTCTTCTTCCGTTGTCTCGATATGTATCCCGGTATTATTGAATTCAAGTTGGCCACACTGTCGTTTCAGATGTCGTCCTTATTTCACCGTTATTCCACTGCGAATCGTTCTACGAACATTCGAGTTTGAATCTAGAGAAATAATTGGTTCAGTTATTTAGGATCGGATTAAAGACGAATTTTCAACATGGCTGCCGCTTGAAGTTTGCCTTGTATGGCTTTGCCTTTAACGATGGAAATGTGAATTTTATTTTTGAAATGTTTGGCGGGAAAATTTTGTTAAATTTAACAGGAGGATTTCAAAGTTCAAGTTGTGCTTTAAAATTGAACTTTCCAGAATTATGTACATGAAAATCGATCGTAAGGATATTTTTATTTTATTTTTTAAATTTATTTTCTGAGAATTTATCGTGGGAATTAGTAATGCTGTTTCTTCGAAGCAAATTGGGTTAGGTTAGAATACATTGTTTTGTAAAAATTTATATTTCAATAATTTCTGTCTAAAATGGCAACGATATATAACCAATAGGATTATTCGAGTTCTCGATAAATTGTATTTTTCAATATTCTCAATTATTTGCGTTCGAAAATAATCTGCTACTACAATTCCACCACCGGATATTTATTGTCCAATTCCGGTGTATTGATACGCACGGGGGCCGGATAGAAAGCAAGAGTTGTTCGAACGATTTTACATTAAGATTCCCTGCGCGCGCTTTTTGCTCGTTTCGTGGCTGCGTTTCGGAATCCTTAATCGGGAAACGATGTCCTGGGTATGTAAAATCGGGACTTACATCGGGGAACAGGTCGTACGAGTAATCGCTGGCAGAATGCATTGGTGTACCCACGGCAAACAGGCCGGCTTTCACTTTAAGCTTGGTTCACATTAAACTCGCGCGCGCTGCGTGAGAGCGCCGCATCTCCGCGTCGTAGCTCTTACGTTTCATGGGAAACGCGAATCTCCGCCGATTAATATCTTAAGAATCTCGTTTGTCCCCGGAGATTTCCAAGATTCGTACCGCCAGATAAATAAATCACCATCCTCGTATCTCCTTTCGTTATCTCACGTTTATCGGTATTCAATCGTGTTCCAACGATCGTTCACGCGGCATTCGAAATGGCATTCGAAAAAGAATTCTGTCGGTTGGCAACGAGGAATCGTAAGAATTTGTCAAAAATTTGTAAGAATTATACTTTTGCGTGTGATGAATGTAATAATTATTTATTTACATATGTAAAACACAATATGTTAACTAACAAAATTTGTACTTGTGGAAACGTAGCTTAATACTGGGTTGATCTGATATAGATATAGTTCGTGCTAAATATTTCGGCCAGCCAGGGGTACTGCGTGAGTGGCTTCCCCCACCACGCTACCTCTCAGCTTTCTACTCCCTCTATCACATTTAACAGAAAAGCAATTCAAACTCTAAAAATACAAATCTACGAATATGGACTACAATAAGTAGTAATAAATATAATCTATATTTCCATAACTCATAATTCATTTGAACTTCAAAATCCCCTTCCAAATGACATAATTTATTTCATTTAACTGAAAAGAAAAATAAGAGAGAAGGAAGCATCGAAGGGTGTTTAAAATCCACGAACAGTGCAAATTCTCGCCGAGTGGATCGACGAGTGCAACCGTAGTTCGCGATAATGATCGATCGACGTACTTCTCGTTCTGGTCGCGGCTGTTCGCCCCTTATACCCTTCGTCCGATGCTCAAAAGCTATCGAATTTCATGTATATGCCTTCCTAGGAATGCAGGCTGCGTAACTCTATACGTCGGTCACGCACGGAAGATTCGCGGGAGCGACGTATATGCCTGGTATTATGTATACGCGTCAGCCGGCCCGATGGAAGGATCTCCGAGGTCCCCCATTCGCCTTCCCAGACGCCGTCGGACTCGCTAAAGGCCAATCTTGATCCCTGTACCACGTGTGGGGCGATTGGTGGAAAAATGTACGACAAGGAGCGGTGAAACTGTTGTGTAACACCAATGTTCTTCATTGATAGTGTGATGTCTTGTTGCATGATGTCTGTTGGTTGTTTCCGAGGAGATTAAGTGAAAGATATTTAATGATGATTTTTTAGGTTAGAGAGTAGAATAAGGGAATTCAATAATATCGATATCAATTAGGAGGGATTAGTGAATAGTAATTATCTTAGAATATGGACATTTTCAGGTAGAATATGTTGGATAATTTTTTGAGGTTATGTATAATTGTGTTGTAATATTATATGCTGTGCTGATGAAGAGCTTGAACTTTGTACTGTAGACCTTCAAAGTTTTCAAGCAACCAACGTTTTATTTTGAATTTTTTTTTAAAAACACAGCTGCGCTGGTAACATGATACGGGTAAAGTATCATCGTAGGATATTGGTTCGCTACGTTGCCATTCTGTTTATATTTTATACGCAACCCAAGCAGAACTAGTCGACTTCCGTTACTTTTTCCACGTCGCGTTATTTTTGATTCTTTTTCTCTTACTATTTATCCTCCTGTTTCTTGTATCTTTCCCCCTGTTCCCTAATCTCCTTGCATATTAACAGAGAAGTGTTCGGTGTGGTCCGCGCGCGAAATTGCCTCGCGTCGAATGAGAAAATCCCGCGGACTGCATTATCCTTCATCATCATTAAGAGGATGACTGTAGTCTCGCATAGATGATTGTATTAACACCATAAAACTCGACAAATTCTAGCCTATATGTACCAAAATTTCACTCGATATAAATATCATACTCTAAATATAACCTACAAATTTTTTATTTTTGTTTCTTCAAAAACATCTTCGAGGAAAAATAAAATCAATTTAATTCGAAGGAATAAAATTAGAGTTGTGGCGTGAAATAGTAGTTCAAGTATAAAATAGTGATGCAAGATTATCGGAAGGTTAGGTTAGGTTAGGTGTGGTGTTTATGGTAGCGGTCGTAACCCTGCCAGTGTATTATACATACTGGTCTAAATAAAATTATCCGCTTGTGTTGGGAAACAAGAATCTGTAGAACCTGTAGGAATTACCACTCCACAAAATTACTAGCGTTACAAGTTTTATAATTTTATGAAACTGGCTCGACATGTGCGCAGCATCGACGATCACGCTAATCTGCGAGAATGTACTGTAACGCAAGAACGCGTGCGATACTATCCATATTTTTCTAATTCTGTCTGTAATATATTTTAATGTTAATTTTTTATTTAGTTCGAGATAAATTTTATTTTTTGAAATTTGAAAGCTTCGAATGCAACATAAATTGAATAAAGTAGACAAATGCATAGTACAAAGTTCTAAAACGATTTTTAATAACAACAAATTGATAATCGTTAAAATTGGATAAGTTATGAATATTATAACGTAGAGAAAAATGTATAGAAAAAAATATTAAGTATGTATATGTTTCTTTCGTCGGTGGTACAATTCTAAAACTCGTATACCCTCTAAGTCCACTAGTTGAAAGCTTCCCCTTCCAAGTTCCCACTCGTCACTCACCGTTCCTCTTTCAGAGTTCTCATCCCCTACATACACATACATCCACGATTGCTATTTAGTCGCACAGACGTTCAAATGCATTCCTACGATCCTTATTTCTAAACAACACGGTCACATTTCGCCCTCAAAAAATTCGTTGTTATAGTGACGTTGTACTGTATAGGGTGAGAATCAAATGATTGTTAAGGAACTTATATATTAGCCTATTCAACATCTCGGAAATAATGAAAGTGTTGCTTTAGTAAATAATAAATTAAAAAGTGACATTTGATAAAAAAATTGTTCACTTTTAATGAACAAGTACACTCTCAATATTTTTCATACTATTCTACAGATTTACATAAAAACTATGTTACACGCTACATTTGTAAAACTTCGAAGACTCCTTGAATATTCAATGGCGCGAAATTCAAATCTATCTTATCGAATCTCCAATACTATCCACTTTCTAACGTCTTAAAAAAGAAATAACTCCTCAAGGGGTAGAAAATAGCTGAATCACAAAGGGCATTTGTTACTTTACGATCGCCCACCTCGTTTGAAGTCGTCTCTGAAAGAGCCAAGTGTGCCCTCGAATCGACGCCGGTGCTCGAGAAGTCGAACGCGTTCTCGATAGTCGAATACGATGGAGTTACCCTCGCAGTTGTCCCTGTCCCGTTCGAAGCTCGTTTTTTACACGAAGTAATTTTTAGGGGTGCCGACCGAACTGTGACCATCGGGTCGAGGGGTAAGAAGAAATTCTTTCTCGAAGAAAGATCGTGCTACCGTTTGAGTGTCGTGCCTCCCTTCCCCCTCCACACTCGCCAAGCCCTCGCGGCGACTGCCACCTTTTTCTTCTTCACGCGCGACCCCTCTCTTCTGTTGAGAGTGAAACTCCGTCGGAATATCCTATTAGGAACGGTGCACGATTTTTGGAGATAATGATCCTCGAACTTTTCCAATGGCTTCACCGTCGATATATAGCCCTTTTAACTCGCCGCGGATTACGGAAACTTTCTTTCTCAAACATTTATTGCTGGACGAGGGCGCGCGAAGCGTTAATAAGTGAGGTTATGTTCGACTATATCAGGCATTTCGGTGTTTCATGAAAGATGAAAGATTTTGACGTGTGATTTTCTTGGAATGTTGTTAGAGGTTATGTCAGTGGAATGAGAATTGAGTGAAATTTGAAAAAGTTACAGAAATGAGTATTTAATTTGTGTATTAAATTTGTATAATTTTGAAGTAAATAAAATTTTCAAATTATGCGAGATTCCTTTCTTATACGTATCTCTTCTTTTTATCACGTGTACCATTAGGTACGTCGGTGTTTCAGTAGTATTATTATGTAAGAGGAATAGAAGGGGAATAAAATATTAAGAGATAAACAGACGACACAGATGATAAATATAATGGACCTGATCACGTGATTACGGTCGGTCGGAAAGAGAAGCGGCAGAAATGGAAAGTCGTTTGCAGAGAAGAAATACGTCGAGCGCAATTATGCCGTCGTCGACACATGCATCTTGCTGTATTAATCCTAGTTGCGTGATGGATACGGGGTTTCTTGTGTGCTGAAAACGATTCACGACCGTGGAAGAAATAGTTAATCCATCCTGAAAGGTTGTTATCATTTCTTCGCCTACCGTGTCTCTGTTTACTCGCAGACTGGTTTTCTACAGGGTTTTCTTTCGCTCGGGAAAAATCACCCATGTCCGTTTCTTGTTACGTCTCTGGTGAGATGAAGTGTAAAGTGAATATGACCCATTTGACGTCTCATGTGATAATTTTCTTATAGCTTTTTACATTCAGTGATTGATAGTTAGAAATTATCACAAGTTGTTGAATATTATATTTGCAAATTTCCAAGTATTGCAATTGCAAACTTGCAAATTTTTAAATATTAAACTTGTACATGTTACACACTTCCAATCTTACATACATTACACTTCCACATTTCCAAATCATCCAATGTGACAGTATTGATAAAAATTTTTAATTCACCCCCTCCAAAATATTGTCACAAACATTCTAAAAAGAATGTTACGCATAAATTTGGCAATTTTCCAGCGAGAGACGAAAAAGAATAACGGAAGTGACAGACAGTACATATGTAACCTCCCACGTTATTCGCAGCCATGATCGATCCCCAGAAATTCTCACCGTTCCCATATTCCTCCGGTTTACTCCTGGGACATGGTTTTTGTTCTGTTTCGCGTGTTTCGGCAGCTTTCTGGCCAAAAAGGGAGGACAGAGACGCGCGTGGCCGAAGGGTTGCCGACCGAAGCGAACCGGAAAGTGAGTTTTCCGCCACCCTTCCTCTTTTTCTTCGTTTTTCACACGCCACGCTTGCGCGTGCATGTCTTCTCCTCACGTGAGATGATATACAAGGTGACGTGACAATTTGTAATCCTACAACACTTTTCCTCTCACAAAAAAAAAAGAAAAAAAAAAATTGAAAAGTGCATATAATTAACAATTCTAAAAAGAAAAATCTTTAAAAGCTTCCTTTGATATACAAACTGCATTGGAAAGAAAAGGAAGGAAAACGCTAGATGGAAACGAGTTTGGACGTTGATAAGTATGCAAACGACAAAAAAGTCGATCGACGTCTGTTTTATATCGTCATAAGGAAGCGGAGAATTGCTTCGTCTGTCGATAATTATTATTTCATCGAACGTAGCTACTGGTAGACAAGAGAAAGCCTGTGCTCCCCACGTGGAGTATCTAGCGTGATTAATGTCTATGGTGTCCTTAACCCTTGAGTGCTTGCGCTATTCAGTCACGCATAGGTGTAGTCGGTGGAAGAAAAATAGCGAGGTTGTAAGATTGATCAAAGTTTACTTAAATCTAAGAACATAAGGACCCCCGTGAAGTATGCCTTAGTTTTGATTCAATCCTAATGATAAAAAATACGTAAAATACCGCTTTTTCATCCTTTCGTGTTTAGTGCAACACAAATGTCCCACTTGAGTACTCAAACAGAAAAATTGATCTGAATTATTTATTTCTAAAAAGAAAAAAAATGTTCCTAACGAAAGTGTTAATTCTTTAATTTACCAACTCACCATATTTCTTCTACCGACTATACAAATTTTCACCTAAGAGAATTAGTTACTTAAGTGGGATATTTTACAAACAATAACGTTTTCGAGAAACAAATATCGTTATCTCCATTGCTGTACTTGCACCTGAACTTAAATTAATCGAAAAAAAATTTTTTTTCATTACGAAAATTTGAAGAGATCAGAATTGGGATCAACCAATAACAAGTGTAATTTGTATTGGGTCACTATGACCCGAGGTGTGCAATTAAGGGTTAACGAGAACTTGTCGATTGTGAACCATCATACTATTAGTTCTAGACAAAAACATCGTTTATACGTTATACCTTTCGCGTGTTTCCTGTTGAAAAAGCGTGTAGGAATGGCAGCGTCGATTAGAGGAAGCGGTGGACGCGAAGGAGGTTCCGGAAGACTCGTAAATATGCTAAAGAGCGAGAAAAAGCTGATCTAAGTTGGCTGAAGTATCAAAGGGAAACGTGTACGAGGAGTGTAAGTTAATTAACAGCAGTTACAAGAAGTGTTTATACAACGTTGTTTTTGTCCTACTATTTGCATACTGATTGGCTAAGTTTGAACATGTTAAATAGTACAGTGTGATTAATAAAAAGTTCGTATCTCGGTAACGGAATGTGGAATTTATATTTTTCGTTGTTACATTACACTCGAGCATTAAAAAAGAAAAAAGAAAAAAAAGTGTTTACGAAATAATGAAACCTACAGAAGTTCCGAATTTTAAGATGAATTCTCCTCAAATTGAAATTAAAAACTGATGGAGACTTTGAATACTTAATAAGATGATCACGTTACGTGGTTTGACCTGTACATATTACTTTTACCACTCACATTACATCACTGATAAATGATCCACAAGAAATATCAACTTTAGAAACCTCAAGAATGGATAGAACCATTTTTATTTTATTTTTTTTAATGAAAATTAAATTAAACCTTCGAACAACTTGGCTTTGGTACAGTTAAATATTCCTTGCAAAAAAGTGAGCAAAATTATTTGAATAACATCAACCTGTCAAGAGAATCATCATACCACAACAAAAAAAAAAAAAAATGGTGAAAATACCAGAACTGTATTAAAGTACATCCTGTGTATACTCTAGATACGACATCGTTCATGGTATATGTATTTCAACTTTTTTTTTTCTTTTTGTTTTCTAACAGTCGAACGAGTTATTTTATGCAGCAATAATTGTTGCCCCACCCTGTATAGGCATCGTTGAAACGTAGAGCGAGGGAGAGAGAGAGAGAGAGAGAGAAAGGGATTCTCGTATATCTTCGACTCGCCGGAGGCAGCACTCAGCCTTCGGGATAAGTTCGTTAGAGTGCTCCGCTGTCTTCTGCTCGAAGACACTCCCGAAGGACGGAGGGTCCTTCGGAACGTAGCGGTATTACCCTCGCCCTGCCCTCTCGGCTGTGTCTTCTAATTTCCAGCATTTCGACGACCGTTCAATTTTCGCAATTTACGGGGCCGTTTAACCCCCGCAGTATCCACTTTTTTTTTATTTGCTCGAGCAATGATTTAGCGCCGAGGTGATGAATGGGCGTGTCGATTCTTCTGGTATTTATCGCTGATACTTTCCTCGTGTTTTCAGTTTCACTGAAGGAACGGTGTAGTTACGAAAAGGAGATAGATTTTTCTATAGATTTATTTTATTAAAGATAGCGTAGATTTGTTGAAGTTATAAAATACGTGAATTTCGATTTTTATTTTTTTTTTTTGTTTTATTTAATTGGTATAGATTTTATATAGATCCAGATTTTGTGGAATAAGGATGTAGATCATTTCCGACTTGCAAGACTCAATACCGGTCATCCTGGGCTCACGAAACTCGATACTCGCATCTTTGGAGTTGTGAAATTCAATACTGGTAATACAGGACTCGTGAAATACGACACCGTATCTGGATATTGGACGTTGGGAATATCACGCGAACGATATTAGAGTGATGGGATTCAATACGAGCCTTTTAAAAAACTGTGGGACTTTAAACTGGTAATAGAGAAGGCTCCAGAAGGTTTCGAAGATTCCACGAGTATTAGTAGTTCTATGTGGTTTCAAATTTTCGCGCGCTTCGCTAGAGCGCGCTTGGAGCGACAGAGAGAAAATGATTAGCGAATGTAGCGGTAGAGTGAACTGTGATCGACTATACATATAAGGTCGACTATCTTGGTTTAAATAAATTGTGAAGATACCGGAAAGATCTCACTGATTTCAGAACATGTCAAAGATTCCAAAGTTATCAGAAATTCCACGAATCCAACCGATATCTATAAAACCCTAACTAAAACAGCTGCAAGCTTAACAAGCTAAATTAAATCCCTGCAACATCTTGCAATTACATACCACTATAGAAGGATGTCGAAGCTTACATAGCATACACTTCAACACTCTGAATACCAACTTCACCTGTCAATTACTATACTTGGTCCTTATCATTCTCAACCTACACAACGCCCACCTATATTCCACCGATTCATGTAAACCAACCGTCATTAAAACAACTTTTATTTTTTATCCTCTATCCCCTCTTCCACTTGCAACCATTCACATACATCAATATTATGTTGCACAACTTATTTTATTTATAATTCAAAATTTCATTCTGACTTGTAAAATTTCGAAAATGAAATTTTGCGACGGTTGGTGGAATCTGATGTTCATCAAACATGAACTCAAATTTTGTAAATTATTTGAATTAATCCTATTGGGTTCTTTCTTCCACTATACATTTAAGGACTGGGTCTTTTTTTACCCAAAGAGCTTATGTGTAACAGTGAACTTTTCAACTTTTGAAAGCAAAAGTTGTTAAAAAAGTAAGATGGACATGGGTCAAAAAAGACCCGAAGACAGTACCAGGGTAAAATAAAATAAATAAAGGGGGGAAAAAAATTCTAATTCAAGCTTCTCTGTATGCACTTAATACATACGGTAGTGTAGGTAGTTTTACACGTGTTTTGCCAACTGTATCCTCCCCCTTAAATTGACTGGACGATAAATTGGTATTGCACGAGAGGAACGCGGGGCATTATTCGAGCGTGATGATGATGATCGATGCGCCGGGTTGAATCCGCGCTGAAATTACTCGCGTTTTAGCCAGGCGGTGTGCTTGCTTCTCTGTCTCTCTCTGTAGTCGACTTCGCCGCGGTTGGTTCGCGCGGGGACGACGGGTACTCGGGCAAAAAACGCGTTCGCTGTGAAGACCGGACCCTGACGCGGAGAAACTTGCTCCTCGCGCCGCGCTCTACGGCCTCGAGAATCCCGGTTCCTGGGAAAACTCTCTCTCTGGAAAATTGTTTTCTTCGAATCCCTCTACGTCTCAACATGGACTCCTTAACAGAGTCGAGGCTTACCATTGTGGAGAATTACTTGGTAGTATTTTCTGTAACTTCTGTAGGATATTTCTTTTAATTTCAAGTGATACGTTGAATTAGTGGAAGTTTGAGGTTAGGTTATTCATCGTCTGGGGAGTGAATTATTACAGAAAAAGATTGTGAAGAATTTATTTTTCAATTTTAAATGATGAAGTGATATTTGATGGATAATTCATTATTTTTTCATTTTCAGATGGTAGATATTGTTTTTTGTTCTTGGTAATAAGGTAATTTCATGGTAATGAAGGATCTTCTTTTTATTTATCAAGATTGATTTCAAGATTTTTAAGATTGATTTTCTGAAATTTCCAAGGTAATCATTTTAGCAGGATAGATTCAAACGTCGCGTTTTTTCTTTTTTTTTTTTTTTTGAGAAATTTACATGAATTTTAATGATCTCGATGAATCATTCATACCTGAATTTTACTGAAAGTGGTAACTGTGTTCATATTTCACTCGGAGCGTAACAAAAATGCGAAAAGGACCATATACACGGGTATATCGTGATCGATATATCATTCAAGGGGGGCAAAAGCGATACAACTTCGTTCACATCAGATGCAGCATTAGGGATGCAAATAATTCGAGGCTGAGAGGTGTCCACCGCGGTCCACTGATTTCCATGTCTTACAATCGTGAATCCAGATATCCAGGAATATTAAGTCGTTCGTCCGAGAATTATCGAATTCTCGGAAGAAACGTGCTTCAACGACTTTACGTAGATAATGTTTGCAACTCGTTATTGCAACCGAATACGACGAGGAATCCATTAACGAGCAACTTTACGACATGAATTACACTGAAATTCGTTTTATCTCTTCATTATGCTTTTCCTGGTAAAGTAGCAGGATCTCTTCGCTGGAATATCAATGAAAGTCCATTAACCGATAAAAATGTTCTTCTATGCCATGATCTTTTTTTAATTGTTCGCATTTAATGGATGTTATAGTAAAATTACAAAATGTATTAAAAATTTTATATTATTATTTCTTTTATCGCAGTAGAAGTGAAAATAAGGTTTTCTTGCTTGAAAAGATTGTCAGATATATTATACGCTTATAATGATGTCAAGTTAGACATTTATTACTGGATATCGTTTCCCGTAACGGCAATTCTTCTGCGATCTTGTAACGAGTTAAGTTCAAGCGGCGTGCTTCGTGTTTCAACCAGATCTGTATCGAGTACAGGCGGCACGTAAGATTTTATAGTTTGTAGCGGCGCTGGCAGATCCTTACCGTGTTTCCTCATTAGGTTGGTGTACGTGTGAATCAGGTGAAACGATAGTGAAATTAATTAAGACGCTGGAAGATCGGTATTCACCTTTATGAGACTCTGGTATTTCATTGAGTGCTTTAAAGGATTAGTGGAAACGTGTTTTCTATTTCTTCAACTTTCGTATTTTCATATCTTCGGATCTTCAATATTTCGAATTTTGGAACTTTCAAGTTTTCAAACTTTTAAATTTTCAAACCTTCAAATTTTCAAACTTTCAAATTTTCAAACTTTCAAACTTTAAAAATTTTTAAATGTTTAA
>NW_017100321.1:709422-737480 GCF_001263275.1 Habropoda laboriosa | reverse complement strand
CAATTTTCAAATTATTCAATCTTCAAACTTTCAAATCTTCAAACTTTCAAATCTACAAATTTTCAAATCTACAAATTTTCAAATCTTCAAACTTTCAAATCTACAAACTTTCAAATCTTCAAACTTTTCAAATCTACAAACTTTCAAATCTTCAAACTTTCAAATCTTTAAATTTTCAAATCTTCAAATTTTCAAATCTTTAAATTTTGAAAAATTCCAATTAAAAAATTTCTCAGTCTTTTAAAATTTCGAAAACTTGTACGCCAGAACCTAGAGAAGACAGAGCGCAACCCCCCACTGTCGCACTCCAGTGAGAGCAGTTTACCCGCCAGCAATAGCGAACGTGGCCTTGCTATATTTATCCTAATCGTCCCCTTCCTCTCGACTTCCTCCGCGTGTTCCAGGTTCCAGCCGGTGTTTCCATCCAAGAAACCTTCTGCAGAAAGCTCTCCCCGTTTTCGGATCGATCGCGCGAGCCAATCGTCGAGGACATGGACGAGCGCGATTTACGAGCAGTCGGATTAAACCCGGAGATCCTCCTCTTTCAGGTTGCTGCTTACTTACGCAGCAACCAGGAACGCCTCTCCTTCTTCCCTGCACCTCTCTCTTCCTCATTGTCTTTGAATCTCGGCTAGAGACTGTAGTCGTCGTCGACGACAAGCCCCTCTGACGATAAACCCTCTCATCGACGACGAGCTTATCGCCTTGAATTATCCGACGCTCAAGAAGAAGAAGAAGAGACCTAGCGAAGAAGGTATACGGCAGGGTATAAGGGGAGGATCATCGTTTGTTCTAAGATTCGACGATTTTCTTCGAGAAATCGAATGGAGATTTGGCAAGAAGGTTTCCAGAGGATGGATCTTTGCAGTTGGATTGCCGGTGGTTTTAGGAGGATCGGTAAAGTTTAAAGATTCATCAAGACGTACTGTATTAATGATTTATTAACGATTCATTGATAAAGATTAGTTTTGAATTTGTAGTGAATTATGAAATCATACATAACCATCGAAAATTTTGTACAAATATTTTACTCTCGAAATATACAATTACTCTAACCTCAAACATACACGATATTTCATCAAAATCGAAACTCTTATAAATTCTTCACTTCAGAAACGATAAAAAAAAAAAAAGAATCACGAGTCCGTATCCCTGCCATTAATTCTCGTATGGATCACGTTCAAATAATCGTCGGCGAAATTTTTCTGGCAGTAATAGTAGTGGGAAAAGATCGAAGCGGCACGTAACTCGTAAATCGACCTGGATCGTGTAATTCAAGGCAGAATGCGCGCGCACTCGCGCATGCGCGAACTTTACACCCCGATCGGTGTTCACCGCGCGCTCCTTCGCCCCCGGTAAGTGCAGAGCCCGAGATAATTTATTGGCAATAATAACGCAGCCGGCAGTCGGTCGCTCGTCAAAACTTTCTTGCCCGATGGCCGCACATATATCACCTCTCTTGTCCCGTCTCCGTTCCTCCCGACGGCTAACTTTTCCGTTTAATAAGTCCCTGCGATTTTTCACCCTTCCAAACGGTGTTTCAGTCTGGTACGACAGAGAGACAGGGAGAGACCCCTGATTTTTCGGAGGGCCGAAACGACTTTCGCTCTCAAACTCGCGTTAAACTCCGCCCCTGGGTCTTTAACAGAAACTTGTACTTGTGATACGTGATAGGTAACTTTTGCAGAAAAGACATTCGAGGCTCTTTTGTAAGTGTTGAACGATTGTACAAGCAGTTGAGTACGAACAGTTTTTTTTATTACGATTAGGTAGAGTGTAGATTTCAGTTAAATTTTTTTTTTTTAATATTAGAACATTAAATTACGCACCTTCTCTTTCTGAGCTTTTTTTATATTACCGAGAATGTATCAGAAGAAATGACCTCTTGAGAAAGGATGAAGTATTCAATATTAGGGGAACAGCAATCCTAACCTAAATTAAAAAAGCTCGTAACAAATGAGGTCTACTAAAACCGTCTTCAACCTTTTGAAACCCGTCGAAGGAAGATAAATAACCGAAAGAAAATTCACATTCCTGGTTTACTTCACATGTAAACACACGTCGAACGGAACGGTATCGATTACCTTCAAAATAGTTTCAAGTTACGACTCGAGTTACGAAGTCAGTTAATACGAAAGTAACCGAAGTTAACCTCTAAAACACACACTTACGTAAGTGTACTTGTTTACACGAAGTTGATCCGGATTTATAACATAATAAGGATATTCAATCTTTCAACGGATACTCTCGAATTATGGCTGATTAGAACCACTCTTAGAAATAATTATGTTTTCCAACTCTTGCTAGTTCTACGATCATAGAGTAACCACGTATCGAGAGTCGAACGGCGTCTCGGAAGTGAAAACGTAATTGAACAAAATGGAGGCTACTTGAGGGACATAAATAGTCGGCTGGAAATTTATCGCGACAAGAATGCTAAAATTAGAGTACCTTAGCAAGGGAGGAGGTTTAAACAATGAGGAAAGTGTAATACTATTGTTTCAGTCTTAATTGGCCGATTGAAGGAACGAGGTTATGGGGCTTGAATTGAGCAACACTGTGCGGTTCTCTGCCTAATTGTTGAGTCGGTCTACTTGTCTAAATATGGAACAGCACTTGAACGGAATGGCAGATTTAATGGTTCGCTATCGTGGATTCTGGTTTCTTGTGCAGTTAAATTTAGAATTCTAAGTGGAGAGATAAATTAAACCTACTTAAGAATTAATGATGTACACCGAGCTGAAGATCAAACAAATTTTAATGAAGCAACCAAGTAAAATTTATTACAGAGATAGAAGTATAGTATAGTACTTAAAATTTCTCTAAAATGCAAAAAAAACGGGGGTTTTATTGAAATGACTAAATAAAAGAACGCGATTGCATCAGCTGTGAAAAAGAACAGAAAATAGAGCAACTCGTAGGAAAAAGGAGAAAAAAATGCAGGAACAATGATAACAACAAGAGGAAGAACCGCATAGAAATTAGACTGGCCACAGATAGGAAACGCGCGAAAGGGAAAGCAAAAGAGACACGGGGGGGGATACGGGAAGAAAGAGAGTGAGCTAAATTAAAGGGCGTCGTGAACAAAGGCGGATGTGCCTCGAGAGCAAAACAGTCGGCTTGTAGTATAGGTGGCCACGGAGTGTCTACGTTTGTCTCTTCGCGTCGGATCAAAGCGCGTGGCTGCTGTGTGTTGTCGACTGACGGGAATAGAGATGGAAAGCGAAGATTCGCGGTGAATTTCAATGTGTTCCACGATTCGTGCCTGGAAAACCATTTTCTGGACCGTTGCTGTGAACGAAAAAGACAGAGGTACATGCGGGTAATAGAGAACAAGAAGAGAAGAGCGAAAAATAAGGAGTGGGGGAAGTGAAGAACCAGTTCGAAAAAGGTCGAGTCATGGATCAAGAAAATTACGTACAAGAATGGAATCGAAGTAGCGACGGCAGAATTGATCGAAGAGAGGAGAGGCTATATTCGGTCCAGAGGCAAGGATAATGGGGACACGTCATGAGCTCGAAGCCAGGTGCACGTAGAAAATGCGGCCGCACTCGTGCATGCTGATGAGGAAATTGAGACTTATGCAAATACTCGAGGGGGATAGAGTTAGAATCTTTGCCTGTCCGTTACCGTTTCCTCCGTTCTTCGTTCCTATATGACCATCGTGAAACCCGCAGGAATTATACTACATACATGAATACGCTTAACCTCTTACATGAAAAGAGGTTTAATACCGTAAGGGGGGAAAAAGTGGCGATAAGTGTAAAGTCAGTTTGTACTCACGTTTACGTGTATAAAACAGGTATATGAAGAAATATGTAAAGAAATTTAACCACTAGTTTCATAGTTTGTATTATGTTCATGGCCACTTCGTAGCAATTTCCGTGCATCAGGTTAGAATAACGACTACCATCGCGCGCGTGGCGTATGTTGCGATCGGTTTCCAAGAGCTTTTATCTTTGCTCGTTAGGCAGCGCTGCACGCTGCCGTATCCACATATGCTTGATCGATAGAGTAACTTTTGCAGACAGCATCAGCGAATCCCCTTTCTGTTTCTGTGAAATTCCTTCAATAAAGATCACGATCGATCACGCGAACGTGTGTTTCTTCAAAAGTTTCACGTCACACGAAACCACGCCGACGACGGCAACGGCCATCGAGCACAAGTTCTCTGGTTTGAGAAAGGAAAGAGGTTAGAAAAGTTTTGCCCCCTTTCATTCTCAAACGCAACGCGGTTCACGGATAATCGAGACTACCAATACACCGGATATACATGCGCACACAGGTGTAAAGTTAAAATCGGTGTCTGGAACGGTTCGCGTACATAGACATGTAGAAAGTGGTGTAGCTTTACCGGGCGAAGCGAAGACTGAATCACAGGCAGGCACCCCCCTGGTTTACCATAAGAATGGTCCCCATTATCCCGTAGATCCGCGCAGGGAGATATTCCAAGTCGAGAATGGCCGAAGCCAGCTAAGGGGCTGGTGACAGATGCTCTGTATGCAAATTCCCGAGCACCCGTGAAAACCCCATAACACGCCATCCTCTCGCTGATTCTCCTCCCTGCCCCGCCCCCTTCCACCTGCTCCCTCTCTTTACCACTCCTTCAACATTGCCGTTCTCGAAGCCAAGACGTTCACCGTGATAAAGACTTTTCTCTTTCTCCGTCTCCCTCGTTCTATCATCTTCATTCGTCCTTCTCCCTCCCTCTCACGTACAGAGTAAGTTGCACGGTGTGTGGTGGTTTCGAGTTCTTTCTTCTTTCTCCCTTCCGATCGTTCGTCCTTGCTCAACGGCTAGGTACTCGGATTACGCTGTCTCGCTTTCGCCATTACGAAGCGGTTCTTTGTCGAAGAAGCTCGCCGGGAACAAAGGGAAAGGGAGAGGCGTATCTCGAAGACGGGAAAGGCGTTAATTGAAAGGAGCCAAGGCACGGCCCAATAAGATTCCGTCGTCTCTACGCGAGGAGAGAACGTCCAGCGCCAATTTCCTCGATCTTCGCGCCGAAGAGGATGGTTCCTTAAGCTCTTGCCTGTGCTGACCCCTCTTGGGTACACTCCAGTGAGAAATTTGTATGAATCATTCGTGCTTGGGATCTTTTTATTCTTTCAGGTTAAGTATGATTTTTATTAACATAAATAAAATATGAAAAAAAGTTTAAAAAATTCGCTAGAATATTTTAGAAATTTTTCTTTTTTCGAAGTCACGTTTTTTTATTCATGGGGATTTTCATGGTCGTTATATTTTTTATATTAGATGAGTCATTGTCTTAAGAGGAGGATACTTCGTCAGAAGACAATAGATCGTGCTACTGGTAACGCCCTCTCGATCACCTGGCGACTTCGTATCCTGTAATTATCTTCTTAAACGCGTGAAGATATTAATTAAATAATCGTATTAATGTCGGTGTTTGGGGTCGAATTTCCCCCTAGTCATTCCTCTGCCGTCTTTTCTCTCCCCCCACTCTCCGCCCATTCGTTACTGGATTCGTGACTGGCAATTTAGATGCGGGCGACAGCAGCAGGACGGAACGTATCTTGAAATTAATTTAATTAGTGGTCGGCGTAGACCGAAACTTCAGTCAAACGCTCGTTAATCGCACCTGTCGTTACCATCATCCAGCACATCGCCTTCGCAGTGTGTGACTCCTTATTGTATAACCAGTTTCAAACGGTTTCTGTTCCCATAAGAAACCGACGGGAAATCGTTATTTACATATCGTGGAGATTACATCTCGTTCCTAGGCTCTCGATGTCCATGTTAAATATATACATACATACCCTCTAATTTAAAAACAAACATTTATTCCGATAAGATGTTTTCCAAATACACTTGGCATTCATTAGAAACGCGTTAGTCGAGCGCAAGGCGTTCATCGACGAGCAATTTACCAGCGGGGTGTGAGGCACACGTAAATAACAGATGGCGCTCGAGTTGTATTACGCAATCGGTACTTGGTTGCATGATACCGATGGAGAGCAGAGACGACCCGGTCTGGCCTTTCAGATGAAACACCGTGCGGCGAGTAAAGTGGCCCCCGTTCAAGTTATCGAGATTCAGAATTCTTCCCACTTAATAACGGTTCGCGTAACCGTCGTCGCTCGCCACTTCGCCGTCGCGTTGAAAACGCGCTGTTTGAGTATATGCAAAATGCTTCGAAAATCAAGCTCACAAAGGAGTAAAGGAGTTGTGTGGAGGATGAGATCGGGGGCGGCGGGAAAGCGTTCAGAACGTCGAGAGGGAGGAACGAGAGCGGTGAGAGAAAGGATGGCCGCGAAATGGTCTCTTGACTTAATACAACCAGAGAGAGAGAGAGAGCAAGAGAGTGAGAGTGAGAGTGACGAAGCTGCGCGGACCTGTCGGATGAAATTTCATCGCAGGAATTCAATTAAAAGTAATATACCGAAGGGTCGGATAGCGAGAGAAAAAGCAGCTCCCTCTGATGGATAGATAAGTAAATACGTGAATAGATGGACAGATTTATCATTGGCCACCGTTTAACGTCTCCATTATACCATTCAGCGAGAAGTACACCTAACATGCGATTTACATAGTCAATTGGTACTTTGTACATCGAAAGAACGTTTAAAGAAAATCAGATACTAGGTACGTAAACGTGTAATTTGGGTGTCGTGGAAATCGAGTGATAGGTTAGGTGTAAAAGATCGGAAATTAGGATTCGTGTCGGTGATTCGTATGTTCTTGTTCATTGTCTGTTATTTCATTGCTGACGTTCGAATTTTTCAAATATTTCATGCGATAAACCGTCTTGGTTATGTCACGGAATAAGCGGTAAGGAGACGTCATGAATATTACATTAACCCAGCTTACTATTTCTAAAGCTTTCGAGTGGCGCGCATTAAAGAAGTTGTAAAATTTTAAATTACAACATGTTCTGCGGGGCTAAACCTAAACGGTTACCTGAGTATTAATTCAAGATGTAAAGTCGGTGTTGTATAGCTATAATCGTACCGAATCTAACCGAACGTGTATCGCCGGGAATGCCAGTGTGTGGGCATTTAAGAGACATCCAACGGGCGATTAGCGTCGACAACTGGTATTCGTAGAATCGGCGTCGTCGATGGTGTACAGGTTAAAATGCATCAAGTGTAAATCCGGCTGAATTATTATATATCCTCGTAAACATATGAAACCGATATTTACATTACAATTAACGATACTTACGTGCATGAATTATGCACGTTTTCTACACTTCACAGAGGGAGGATGTTCGCTGCAACGATTGCAGGCAAAAAAAACGTTTCGGCGAGGCGAGTCAAACAAAAACAAAGCGCTGTAAACACAGCTGCCCGTAAATAGCAACTGAAATCGAAGTTACGATCCGATCTGTTGAAAAAGCAAAAAGAAAAAGTCGTTCTAGATTTTACGACTCGTGACCATTACGCGGAAAAATGAACCACGGTTGGTAATTAATTTAGACGAACTAATTAAACAGAGAGTAAGCTGGTAAAAAATTATTGAAAGCCACGGGTGAATGGTGGAAATCGTTTACGAGGCTCGTTAAGCTGGCCGCAACGCCATCTGGACGCACGACTTCTCGAGTTCGCAAGTTTCTTCTGACGATGCAATTATTCTCCGCGAGTTTCTCGGGATCAGGTTAAAGAATCGTGAAACAGATCCATAAAAAGGTGGGTGGGGTGGAATTAAGAATGAAAATATCTCGGTATTCCGCAGGAAGAAGAGGAAAGAACGAACGATGCCCACTCAGAGGAAAATTGGAAGTGGACCAAAAAAGTTTTCACGACTCCTTATTGTTTCGAGGACAATTAGAAGAGACGGCTAGGAAGCGAGGGGAGAATCGTCTTCCAGTGGAAAAAAAAGCTGCTGCTGCTGCAAGAGGGCGAGGACCAGCGTAAACTTTCTTGCTATGTACTGGCGGAAAATTCGTTCAAAATGGTTTGAATTCTTGTCTCGAAAGACGAACGACCGACGCGATTTCGGAATACTGATGCGTCACACCAGAATATCGAAGGGGAGAGATCGGTTGTTTCTCTATTCCCGTTCGCTCTCTGTCCCTCTCTTTCTCGTGTGTTTCTCTAGTGGGGGGAAGAGCGAATGCGGTTCGAACCGGCGTCGAATAACCTACGTAAGAAATATCGCAGAAATAATAATGGCATGCGTGCAAGGCTGGAGTGTGTAATACATTTTTATGATCCGTAATGGCGTAGATTGTCCACCTATGATATACAATAGTATAGATTGCCTGTCTATATTATGTATCGGCACAGATTGTTCGAATGTGATGTAAAATAACGTACAGTGTCCACCTAGCTTAGAATTTTTTATCTTTAGTGAGGTTATGGGAAACTGATCAGAGTGTAAAGGTTAAAAGTGTCTGATAGTTATCTGGATACAGTGAAACAGGTTTGAAAGAAACCTTGCTAGGTATAATGTTGGGTTACAGGAAATGAAGAATGGCGAACTATTAAACTTTTAATAAAGTAGGTAATAATAATTGTCCACTCTGAATGCAGTGGGTGTGTTAGAATTGCATACTTCATGCACATTCCTGCCAACCGCAGGAACGTGTGCATTCCCCATTTGCATCGCCCATTTGTCATTCATTTTTATCACATAGTCTGTACTTTGTGACACTGTTACCCGCGTAATTGGATTTTTTCCTTAATTAAAATACAAACTTAAGAATCACAATATTTCTAAGATTCAAAAAGTTTGCCTTCTCTTTTACTTCAACTCTATAACTTTCTATTACCAATTGTGGATTAGATATACAGTTTCTCGAATGAAAAAGCGGCAAGTGGGAATATTCCGTCGGATGATACACTATTTTCCCAGAATCCAACGTTGCCATTTTCTTCTACAGCGCGACGCGTAATCTCGATTTTTTTCCGCGCGAAAGCGATCACTGGGGGGTTCAAAGGTCGTTTATTCAGATTCCTCTGCGACACTCGATTCTCTCGGTGCACTATCGACGTCAGAATCGGTTGAAATACGGGAATAGGAGGTTAGGATGAACGAGAGGGAACTCCCTCTCTCGGTCGGAACTGTGCCAGAAAAATAAAAAATAACGAGCGACGGTTTAGGAGGAGGGAAGCCGATAAACGACGGGAAATGAAACGTCCTTTTTTCCCTCCGGTTTAACGTCCGGCCACGGAAATGCGCCCTTGAAAGTTTAACCCGCCCCGTTTATCCGTTTATCACGGCAACAAACACTCGCGCTCTCTAACGCGAGGATTTCTGACGGCAGCCTTTCGATATTCTAACGAATATAAACGAAGAGAGAGAGAGAACTTTTAAGTCGAACAACTTCAGAACTTGGAAATATTCACTTCGTGGAATTTGCATTTTAATTTTCCCGGGTAATTCTAGAAGACGGTGGTGGTATTAAAAGTAACGAGTTTATTATGAAAATGTTAACGAAATTTAGGGAATATATTGGATTCGATGCTTGCAGCATAAATTAGCAATTAGAGGGCCAATAAGGCTGAAAGATCGTATACGAGGTAAGTGAATTGAGGTTATGGGATTGCAAGGCTAGTGTCACGTGTCAGCCACGAGTCGTTTTCCCTGGATGATAACGTTATTCGTGGAAGGAACATAACAACAAATCATCTTCTATTATCTCAATCTTCATTCTATAATATTAACGTTTATAATACCGCAATTATACAAATTGCATATTTTTTAATCTTCACACTTACTGGTTATAGCTACCGAAAAACATAGTAGCATTTCTTGGTAGGAAATTTTTTAAAATTGTTCACTTTTTCAATGTCAATTACCTTCCACTGAAATTTCATTGAAAACACCCTTTATATATCTCTCGTCTAAGCAATATCTAAAAAGCCAAACAATTCTCCGGAAATTCAATCGGAACGCATCGGAAGACTTGGCCAGTTCGCTTTCGAGGTTCTGTTTACCGTCAACTCGGCAATAACCGTCGCGCCCGAAAGTATCCGACGGTATCGATGCGGTGGAGGGGGGTGACTTACCAACGGCTGGATTTACGAGTGGAGGATCCATTAGAATCGGAGGACGCACGCGAGAGTGGCCCCGTACACGTAAGCAACGAAATATGGAAGCTTGTAAGGGTGAAAGCAAGCAGTCCCAGCATCCCTCGCGGCATACGGCGCGCGTTTTCCATTGGGCAAATAGAATTTGCGGTTGTCGCCACCGTTCCACCACTTTCTCTACCTCTCTCTCTCTCTCGTGGAACATCTATCTTTTACTCTTGGAACTTTCGTTGAAATTCTGCCTTTCTTGCGATATTCTACCTCTTGCGGATTTTTCGTCTCTTTTTACCAACGTTTTATAGTCCTCATGAAAATTTTCCCTTTTGTCCAGATACTTCTGTTGGTTAGTTTTTCATGTGGAAATTTTTGATTCGTTGTTCTCTCTGTGCTTGGAACGTTTGCTTTTCCTGTCGAGATTCCTTTTTTTTTTTATCGTATTCCTTTTTGGTAGAAGCTCTTTGTTGTGTTATCTTTTGTTTCTACCTTGTAGAAATATGTGACGTCTGGTTAGCCTTGTATTCCTTCTATGTTTATATTTGTTATTTCATTGAGGTTAGGTTTTAATGTTTAAGTTAATATGCTGAGTGTCGCGTCAATTTCACTTGAATTTTCATTCAATCCGCGTGATGGTTCACGTTAATGCATACATTATATACACCTAATGAGTGATACGCTTTTAATTCGGACGAAAAAAAAAAGGTTGCCAACAGCACACGGAGTTCCCAAGCGGCACCCATCTAAGTACTAACCGTGCGCAACGCATCTTGACTTTGGTGATCGGACGAGAACCGGTATTGTACATGCGTAGTTTGACCGTTAACAAGATTAAAGAAATTTGTGTTGCTTTTGTAGTATCGCAGTCTTAATAATGTACAATAACACGAACTATTAAAAAATGAGAACACCCATCTAAGTACTAACCGTGCCCAACGCATCTTGACTTCGGTGATCGGACGAGAACCGGTATTGTACATGCGTAGTTTGACCGTTGACAAGATTAAAGAAATTTGTGTTGCTTTTGTAGTATCGCTGTCTTAATAATATACAATAACACGAACTATTAAAAAATGAGAGGTAGGATTTCTAAGTGATCTGATATTACCAAACGGTCTGAGCTAAATGTCGTCAAAAACATGGATCACCGATGACCCGCTCAACGTATTTAAGGTAAACGTGACAGTGTCGTGAAATATTATATAATCGTACGCGACGCAAGTAGCTTCCATTCGTTTCTCGTCATCGACGTTCAACGAACCGCTGTTGTTGGAACGACGTCGAATCGGTAAGTTAGCATAAATTGCAGGTCCCGCGCAAATCCAGAGTTTATCCGCGCCGGAGTTTCTCCCCGATGAGCGATTCGCATGTAAACGACATCCGGTATACTGCCCTTTGGCGACCGCTCGTAAAACCAGGGGCGAGCCACCTGCTGCCGCCTCTTTCTTCCGCCTGTAACTACGACAATCTCTACACACGCGGAATTTTCACTGGTGGATACGAAATTCGACCACACAAACCCGGAACTTACGGGACGTGGACAGGATTTTCGAAACGAGCGTTTCTATAGGAGAACCAACAATTCTATCAGCGGAGGATTTCTATTAAAGCAAGGGAACTTCGTCGAGGAAAATGTTGTTCGATTACCAGCGAGGGGTGGTCGGATAGTGAATTTGATTGTTGGAGGTGGAATACTGTTTTTAAACGTTGTGTACCACGAGAAAAATATAAGTTTCGGAAGATGTTCAAAAATTCAAATTTTGAAATTTTGAAAGTTGGAAATTTCACTTGGATAAAATGTATCTTCATTTCGCTCGAAAGTCGTAACCGATCCTTAACGATACGAAGAAAGCTACAATTTTTCTTTAAAACAAATTAGCATATCTCCTTATCGATACAACAAATCCATTCGTGTACTCTAAAGTTCAAACGCCCACTCTTCCAGCAATCATAGAACCCGAGCCACACCCAAAACAACACTCCACTCTCAATCTTCGCAATCAGCGAATTTCTCGGCAATCTTGGAATTTCTTTCTACAGACAAATGTTACCACAGCCCCGCAGGACTTGCAAGACAGACTCGCCGCCATCGATCATATAACAACGCGCGTTCCACGCGAGACATATCGCCAAACGTACCGTCGGAACGATCTCGTTATCGACGAGCACTTTTACCCTCCCGAAAGAATTTTTTTATGGGACGTTTGAATTTGAAAGTCTTCTCCGTAAGCAGAAGTCGTCTCGTCGTCGCGACGCTATTCCGAGAGCAAGGGGATGATACGTCAGACTCGAGCTCATCAACGAAACGAGTATCCATCGTGAATACTAATGCCGTACGATCGCTGGAATCTCCTCTACCCATACTCACGCGCGGTATAGTCGAGCCCCCATCCCCCATCCTAATCCTGTGTCCGTCCGCAAATCCGTCGGGTACGACGACGATTCTTTCCGCTTTCCTCGAGTTCTCTTCGTTTTCAACGCACGACTAACTGCTCGTATCGTATTTCGATGTTCAAACAGTCTTTACGATGGTTATCTGAAAACGGGAGAGTCGAATAATAATGTCGAATGGTGTGGGAGGTTTTCTTCAGGGAGTTTGCATGATCCAGCAGAGATTAATAAAGATAAAATACGGAATATGGTATAGGAGTCTATTTTTGCGTGTGTGGAATTTGGTTGGAGTGAAGATCTGCTTGATGTTTCTCTGTGTTTATTAACCTTTTGAAATCGAGTTTATTGGTAGTTTTCTGGAAGATTGTAGGGATATAAGTACAACATCGGTTGAAATAAACATTTTTAAAAACGTATATAAAGTGTGTAATTTCTTATGCAATGTGAGAATTAAACGGGGGGAATACATTTATCGAATGAAAGAATTTTTATTGAAACGACAAATGTGTTCGAGCGACAGGTAGAAAGGCCGAAAAGTCGGGAAATGGTGGGGGAAGGAGAAACCGGAATGAAACAGCGTGGTCTCGCCGGAGAAGCCACGTGCTTCGAGACGAGCGACGGCGAACAGCGCCGAACGTAACCGAGCGTGAGATTTCGTGTCGGAACCCGGTGTCGGAATGCTTCGTTCTCAGTCGTAGGCGCGTGCCACGTACCGTCGTGTCACTAGTGTGGGTGTTAGCTCGTTCTCCTCGCTTCTGATATTTCTCTCCGCATCGTGCGTTAACACCGTCTAACAAATCGTCGACAAATATCGTTATAACTCACTGTTAACTAGAAATTCATCAATTCATTCACGCAATCCATTCCAATCATTCATGTTGTCGTTAAATTATTAACAAGCTGTAGGTCTTTCACGGTAGAGAAATATACCTCGTATTTATCACTAGTGAAACTATATTTACATGCGTGATCAAAACATTGTCGAAGCCATGAAGGGCGCAGAGCATCGACTTTCGAAATTCGAGTGAAGTGTCTGTCAGAGAAGGATGAAGAATCGTTCGAGGACGTACCGGTGGCAACAGCACATCAGATAAGAGGTACGATATACAAACTAGAAATGTTATTTTCCGTCAAAACCTGTTTTTGCGTGTTGGACTACTGTTGCTCGAGGAATAATGAACTAGTGATCCGCGTTTGATTTATCGCAACGAAGGTTAACTCGCTCTTGACAAGAAGCACGGCACGGCGAAATGAAAATTGAAACGGAACAGAAGACACGGAGAGAGGTCGACAGTCTTTGAAGATCCGCCAATTAGCGGGCAAGTTTTCGAGTCTGTTCACACGAACCGCCGGCACGAAGGACCGTTACTTAGTGGCGCGGTCCTTTTCACCATATCCCGCGTCGCGATTTTTAATTAGCTCACGGGCGGAACGAGAGTAAGAGAGACAGAGGTTAAAGCCACCGACGGCTTATGTGTATCCACTGTTGCGGTTAAGTCCTCGGTGTTTCATGCACCGGAAAGCACGTTGACTCGTGCAACAGTGCTGTTTCGAAGATTTCAGTGGTTTTGTAGGAAGGGGATGAAAAGTTCAAAGTACAGGGGGTGAAAAAGCAAATATTTCTTAGGTAACAGCATGTCTTACTTTTTTAACGTCTATACAGTGTATTTCAAAAGGTACGTGTCAAATTGATATAGCGTATTCAGGAAGTGAAATAGATGAAAAAAGTTCATATGAACCTATAACCTAAAATGATTTATTAAAGAGTAATAAGGAATAGTTACAAGAAATTGTACAATGCTTCTCGATTTTACAGCTCTGTATAATTGCTTATTAATAAGCAAATGACTGTCTTAAATGTCAGTACGAAACTGAAAAGCATCGTACAACTTAATGGACAACAGTTCTTTTTTATTCCCTATAACATTTTAATAAATCGTTTTGAAACAAGAGTTTATATGAACTTTTTTCATCTATTTCATCTCTTGAACACGTTGTACCAATTTGTCACTGAACACCCTTTTGTAACACCCTGTATATGTACCTACTACACATGCAAGTTTAAAAATAGTCGAATTTGGGATAGAAGAAATACCATATTCCAATCTGAACTATATAAAATTGTTTCTAAACTAGAATAATTATTTATATTTTTTAAATATATGTTTAACCATTGAATATAAACTGTAATGAAACGTGGTTCGTCTCAATCTCGTTGGAACTACCTCCAACCGCTCAGAGGATGTTCCAGCGGTTGAACAGCATCGGTTGAAGACAAATTCCGGACGAGCTTTCCGAAAAGAGGGATCCTTATCGGAGACCTGATCTCGACGAACCTCGTCCAGGTTGCCGCGAGCATGCAATACGAATCTCCACGGATCCCTTACGCCGGCCTCTTTATCTCTCCCAACGTTTACCCGAAAGGAATTACTTTCCCATTAGGATCTTGTCTTTCGAGGACAAATAGTCGAAATTCGAGCCGATGCTACTGTCCGAATCGCCACGGTGATTTTTCCCCGAGGTGAATCCCCTTATCGGGGTTCAGGCAGAAGCTCTCCTTTTTTTCTCGATTTTTACTTTTACCGAGGGGCTTATCTAATACCTGAAAACGGCCGAGAGCCACTTCCCTTCTATTATAGAGTTTACCTCACACGTCTATTTGCCGCCTTATTTATTTTTTCTTATAATTAGAAACGAAGAAATTTATAATCCGAATTAGCTGACAAGTTCCATTGACAAATGAGTCGACGGAGTTGACTACATTCGCGACACGATTCTCAATTTATCTAGAGAATTGTCATCTCGTTCCTCTTCATCAACCGGTATTTTTCATCCGGTTGGTTGCTGTGACAATTGCCACTTTTTCGTTCGTGCCACATCTTCACGAAGTAAAATTGCATCTCTTCCCACCCTCCCTCCCTCTCTCTTCGCATTCTCTCTACTCTTACTCCCCACGGGTATGACGTCGTCGGAAATAATAGTCGTCTCATCAGTCGGAAATGAATGCTTTAGATTACCACGATAAGCTGGTAAGCGTGAACTGTGCCTTAGATGTAATGCCAACCTCCCGGCGGTGGGGCCCTCTGTGTGGTTGACGACTTCGTAACCTGGAGATTCGTCAATGTCAAACCCCATTAGCAACAGCCCTTCGTCTACCGTCGACTCGCTAATTCCCTCTTACGGCAAATATGCAATACGTGTATCGTTACAATTATACGCGGGAGACGTGGCAACACTACACTCTACAGCTTCCGTTGGGTCTATTCTAAAGTCGTTTAGAGACCCAAATGGACCCTTTCACAGTTCATTAAAAGCGACAAAATACGGTTAAAAAATAGTGTTTCTTTATATTGAAAAATAGTGATAATTATATATTTAATTTGAAACGTTCAAGTTATTCGTTTCACTTGAAAACAGTTCGTATATACAACTGTCAAAACGCGCCACAATGTTGTGGCACGTAGGAACGAACTAGAACGGACCGGAACATATCGGATACGGATCTCTTTGTAACCAATGATGGCCCCTTGCTGTAGTGTCACAGTGTTTCGTGAAGTTAATAACCGTGTTCAACATCGAAACATCGGTTACGGCAACAAAATACCGTCGAGCAAGAATTTACGTACACGTAGTCGTGGTTTTCGGTTAATGTACAAAGCTGGGAACAACGGCGTCCATCGCTTGTCGCTCGGTTGCGAGATAAAGGTTAATTTAACGCCGCGGCGTGCTAGAGGCCAGCCCGTACAACCGCGCGAACGTTAAACACGCATCGTAAGTCCGTTTCCACGCGAAATCGTAAAGTCGAGGTGGAAGCACCGTCGCGCTGCATTTTCGACCGTTTTTCACCAGCCGTGCGCCGCTCACAATGTATTACGAAGATAAGAGGGCCTCCTCGATTAAGGCTGAATTCTGAGGTATCACGCTTCGACGATTCTCCCGCGCCGCTCGAAGATTTACACGGCACAGGGAATAGCCGGCTTATCGCGTTAAGTAAATCGTTTTATAGTTGCCTTTCGATGTACGTTTACGTTGCGCGTACCACGGGGAGAGGGAGACCGTTGAAGATACGCCTGGTCAGTTGAAAAACGCGGTATTACCGTGGAATCTTAATCATGCGAATTAATGGAGAGTGCAGAAATTGTGGTTTTCTGTGGTATAAATTAAGTGAGATTGGAAATTGGATTTTAGTTGTGCATCGTTTTTTTTTTCACGTGGACTCGTTAGTGGGAACACCTGTGCTGTAATTGGTAGGTTCAGGGTTCGAATCCTGGTGGATAAATTTGATTGGTCGATATTTTCCTCCTAGTTTGTGATTGGTTGCAAATTGTTTCTCGTCGTTTCCATACACTGTCGTGTGAAGTTTATGCAGACTTCAAGCGATGGAATTTATTCTCGATTAATATTTAAGTTTTCTTTAGTGTTGTCAGATGAATAGTGTAAAATTTTACGGATATTCGAGTCGAGTCTTATTAGCAATAACAAGAAGAGGTTTCCAAGAAGTGCTAAGTGCAAAAATTCGTTAGTTTAGAACGGTTGACGGGGACATTCGCAGTGAAGTGGTTTCATATCCGTGCGTCCTCAACGCGATGCGTTTTATAGCTCACTATGACACACGCTGATTTATCATAAACGTAAACCATTTCTTCCCCGTTTGCTTTGTCATACGCCTTTAATCGCCACTTTTAATGACCAGTGACGTTTGCACCTCAAACCAGCGTGTAAGTTTTAAACGTTTTTCTTCATCCGTTCTTGTGTTGGTTTGAAATTTTTTATAATTAGAATATAAAAACCTCTTTTCATTAATAAAGCGTCTCTTTTTCCATATTGTGTCCCTGTTAAAGTAGAGTAATGCAATTATAGAGAAAAAAAAGCGTTGACTTTTAGTTAAATCACTTCAAAAAATGTTTCGTTCTTGTAACAATCTAAGATTATCAGGTCATACAAAGAGGTTATGTTTATTTTAAAAGTGTAATGATTTACCATTAGCATAAAAGATTCATTTGCAAGTCAGTCGTGTCACATAACCTAGTCACGAGTTGTAAACTCCTTCGTGCAGCCTTAACCGTTAATTTTCGAGCGGCATTCCGCGTATTTACAACTGTAATATGTTAAAACCATTAGTCTGACATTCCGAAATGTTCGTACCACCGTATCGCTAGATAAAGACTATGACCTTCGGTAACCTTCAGTAACCTTTGTCTCTCCTTCTTGTGTTTAACAAATGCCATTAGCTCAAAGGGTAAATCGACAGAATAAAAGTAACCTATAATTTGCAATTAATAAAAGATAATTTTTTTTAATGAAAATATTTCACTTAACCTCATTTAGAAGTGAAAATTTTCCCATTAGTCTTCACTGAATCCTTCAAATTCTTCAACTATCGTTAAAGATCAATCCCTACCTTAAAAAGTGTTACGTAAATCTCCGAAATTTACATTTTCCGTCGGAGCATCGACGAGTGAGCATCGAACAGCACTTACGCGTAACGAATGGAAAAAGTTTCTTCGATTTCGTCAAAAAGTAGGAAACGATAAGGAGGGGAAAAAAGTCGAATTAAGAACGGACTCGTTATTTGAAGGAAAACTGTGGGAGGGACACGGGTGGCCAACAGTCGTACGTTAAAGGGATTCACTCTCGAAGATCGTTCACGATCGACAAATACGAGTGATCCAATTACTAATGACCGACTGGTTAAACAAGCAGACGTTCTGATGGTATCCATCCACTACAGTGACTCATTGTCGTTCTATGTCCTAAATAGTGTTTGCTGATGATTAGAAGTGATTGGGTCGTTAGAATTTTTTTATGATATTTGAGGATTCATTGGGATATTCTTATATTGCGTACTAAATTGTTCTAGTTCTAGTACTAATGATTTAATGATAGAGGTCAATGTTGGTTGTTGAATTGTAGGAGTTGCCTATCTTTATTAGAAATTGTATTTTATTTAGTAGAATAATTGCATTGTTCTAAGGAAAATATAATTGTAGTACTTGTGTCTTCTATGCTTTTCAAAATTTTACCAAAAATTGAAAAAAATATAATAAAAAGATTTCCAAAAATTCATGTAAAAAATTTATAGAAAAAAAATTTTCAACGACATTTCTCTTACTCCACAATTTTTGTATTTACCATAAACCAACCTTCACACAAAAAACACCCACTAGGTCTATTTTCTCTCCAGAATCAACCGTCCAACACCCTGCACCGAAACATCCCTGTCTTCGCACCCGGTAACTAAAACAAACAGTGTCACACCCCAACGAAATAAAAACTAATAAAACATCCCAAAAAGGCGTTCCAACTCTCAAGAAGACTGGCTACAAAACACGCTCAACTTTCTCCCGAGCCAGAAGTCTCGCCTTCTGTCAAGACTTCCATCAAAAGTCAACATCCAAAAAGACGCAGGCTGCGTGTGTTCACTTGGTGGAGTGCGACGTGACGCGACCAAAAATACACGGTCGCCTGGCTGCTGCAGAGTTAGGTTCGGTTTCCAAAACGATTCGAATACGTCCTTCGTCCTAGAGCCTCGAGGGGGAGGGTGTATCGCCGCGAATCGGCCGGTTTGGCTTTCTATTTCGGTCGTTCGCGCGCTGCCGTCGCCATTCGTTTCAACGCGGATATTTTTAAAAGGTTTCTGACTCGCCACCACACAGAGCCCCCTTTCCCTCCTGGAATCTCCTTGTGCGGTATACAACGCGGACCAGCAATATTTTCAACCGACCGTCGCCTCTCGCGGCTTTCTCTTATCCTCGTAACTCACCGGTCGCAAAATGCTGTTCTCGTGCGCGTTCGCTGCAGAGAAGAACCTTGGTGTAGCGAGAGGATGTGCAAGGGGAGGGTTGTTACTGCATCGAGTGTCGATACTTGAAGTTTATTGTGTGGATAAATGTGGTTCGAGGAAGTTCGTGGGATTTTGTTTTTAGGTTAGGATAATTTTTGTTGTATTTTTTCGAAAGATTTAGATAAGTTTATTTAGAAGCAGGTGTTAAACGAAGCAACGATGTACTTGTAGATGTTTTATTTTTATTAATATACAGGTTGTTCCACGTAACACCACGATTTTTCAAGCACTTCTTGTGGTATGACGAAAAAGTGTCTTAAAGAAAAGTTGATAGTAAGATCCAATTAATTTGCTGGAAAAAAAAGACAATTCTGTGGTAAGGTTTTTCGGTGGATTTTTGAGGTTAAGCCTTGAAGTAGACGTCAAGTGAAATTGGCGTAATTTAGTTAGACGCGGAAGGCGACGGGCAACGAATTGTTAAGGATTTAGCTGCGACATTCTGAGAGACTTTTACCGTGAATGGCGTGGCAGTGGAGGTGTCGAGGTTGTTTACTCGAGAGTGTCGAGCAAAGTGAGGAAGTGGGAGGTGCTAAACTTAGTACGATAATATAATGTTAGGTTATAAAGGTTTTCGCTCTATTCAAATCGACAACGCCCTATAAACTTGAACCTTTTTATACAAGTTAATATAAAATTGAAGTTTCTAAAGTGTTTAACCGCCGAACAATACAATTTTTATTGTTCATTCTATACAATGAAAGTCTAACGGAAAAAGAAAGACTTATAATTGGATCATAAATCCATGGCACTTGTGCAAAAATGTCCCTTATTCCACGCGTCAAAAGAATCTGCCATGAGGCATAAAGAAAAACGAGCGGAGCGTGCATTCGATGGATTCGATTCCCCGACGGATTTCGTTGTCACTGGCCAGGTTTCTCTTGATTTCTCGATTTTCCTCCACGACACCTTCGCGTACCAGGGTAAATATTTGATGTGATTTTTCTTCCTAACCCCACCTCCGTCACGCGTTCATCCACAACCATCGGATTCGCACCCTCGTTACTTAGCTCCTTCGCCTCTTCTTTTTTTCATCTCTTTCTTTTCCGTTCGCGTTAGCACGTTTTCAATGATAATTCCATCTTCCCTTCTTGGTTTGTTAAACTTTTACGATTTGTTCAAGTTCTCACATATACACACACATACACACTTCTTGCTTTTTTTTCTCTTTTTATTGTTCACTCATTTACTCTTCTTTAAAGAATCAACTGATTCATTTATACTCACATTTTCATTCGTACAGTGAATCTTACATTTTTATTCAAATTTTCACTCGTTTGGTGATTCATTGGATCATTCACATACTTTCTTATCTATTCATTCTCTCACTCAGTTAATTGTTCATTCATTCATTCATCCACCTGCTTGGCGATTCACTTATTCACTCGTGCATACATTCACTTTTTTCAGTTATTCCAATATTTATTAACTCACCCTCTTCCTTTTCTCTCAATTTTTTTCTTTTTTTCACGAATAACTCGGCGTTCCCAAACCTCTTCAGAGGGTGAAGCGACGGGCGCAGACGGCGCACGCGGTGAAAATACGACGTCTTAACCGTTTTCAAGGGTTGCAAAAGTGCGTGGGGGGTGTCGCGTGCGCATATGGTACATGCATCATTGCGGTAAGAGTACGGGGTTCTTCTGTGTGTTTATCTACCCTCCCAACGGTGTGTTCACCATAGAGCGGCATAGAACGATAAGAACAACGATTCTCGCGTCCGCCACACAGATAAACCACGTTCACTGCAAAGAGAGAAAAAAAACTTTACGATTCACGTGGCATTGTTTCAGTGAAAAAGAAATGGAGGGAGGCGACTTAGTGCGGGTAGTTTCAACCCTATTCTTCGTCTAATCGTGTACAGATTTTGTTTGAGATATAACTCGAGCAGCTTTCAATGTAAAATTGTTAATTATCATTTCCTTTATATTTCTATTTACCTTGAAGTTCTATTATATACATATTTTCTGTTTTCTATTTTTTATTCTTTTTTTACTTGAACAGATTAGATTATAACAATCTACGTCTGTCCTTTTTTCTCTGTACACTTAATAAAGATTCTAAATAAATAAATAAAAATTACAGCGTTGTGGAGGTAGTGCAAGGTAATTTATGCGTGGAATGGTGTAATTTAAATAGATATGTCTGTCGTTGCGGATGGTGGAAGTAGTTTTGGAAGGGGTCCTCCTATGGGAGGTATGGTTGTTTAAGTTACGGTTACCAGAATGTGGCTTCTTCATGCAACGTGTTTCAGAAATTTCATTTCCTTGTTGCAATTGGTCGTAATATAATGTACAGTACAGTTATGCATAAATTTCTAGTATTTTGTTAACGTGCTTTATTTTAATATTATTCATTTAATTTATCCAATTAATTCACTTTGTTTATGAATGTGATAGACATATGCAAAATTTCAGCATCTTTTGCAACAAATTGAACCATCAAAAAAATACCAACAACCATATAAAAAAAAAAATGGAATCTATCTCTGCCCATTTCCCAACACAAGAACCATTTAAAACCAAGAGGATACCAATGATACACCCCCAAAAACAACCCCAATCCTCCCTACTCCGCAGGGACTAGAATTCGATTCTCGAGGAACACAAACGCCCCCATCTCCATATACAAGAACAGTCTTCATACATCCATACGAGAAAAAAACATCATGGCAGAATTTTCCTCAAGCCCTTAATATATTCCCCGTTCATTCTTCATCGACGTGAAATCTCAGCCCATAATCTTCATCCACGAGAAGACTCTGTGAACCCCTGTCGTTCCATATTATAGACACGGGAGACAATCTCGGCTGAAATCGAACCGCTGCGCCGCTAGTCTCTATGGTTCGACTACACACCAGCGTTCTTCTCTCTTGAGTGTCGTTACGAATCGCGAGGACGTTGCGCGAATTTCGATTCACGTTTTGCATACGACGATCCTCGCGACACATGGGGCCTTCCTTCTCGACGAACGAGAAAATTTGTGCGCGCGTGTGTGTGTGTGTACATGTTGTGTGTGTATTAGGGGATGCGACATGTTTCGCATCTGGTGCACGTTTTTTGATAAAAATGTGCTCGCACGCTCGACACTTTCTACGGTTGTAAATCATGCGTGCAACGTATAAAGGCGATTGGAGGATCGATGACGCTTCAGAAGCTCTTTTTAAATTACACACCGGTGATTCATGGGAGTTTCAGGGTGTCAGGTGAATTTGCGAGTGTTCAAGGGTTATAACTGAGCTTCTTTTTCTTTTTTTTAAATTCATCTTTCAAATTTTGAGGTAATTTTTTAAATTGCCTTTTATGCAAGAAATTTTATTTTTAGAAATCAAGTTTTTTCCATTATACTTCTAGTTAAAATGTTTAAAAAGATTAATAATTATCCCCTTTATAGACCTACTTAAGACTTCTATCTATTCTTTAGTTGAAGGAAAAAATTGGAGAATGTATTTTAAGGGATAAGTATGTTTTACAAATCTACGTAAGTTTTGCTGATTATTTAAAAAGTTTATGAGTATTGCAGTCAGTAATATTTTGTCAGAGTATATTCATCAGTGTTTCTGTATTTCTTTGTTGAATCTCCGGTATGTTTTTGGGGGATTGGGTGCGAAAATTAGGATGGGGGGATCGAAGAACACGGGAAATTCGGTTGACTAAGCGTGAGCTTAGATAAATCAATAACTGTCTCTTTTCCGAGGCACTGGAACCCACAAAAATTGCCCCCGTGGCAACCCTTCTCCCCAGTATCGAGATACACGTGATCGTATCGAGGAGAATAAACGAGCGTTTTACTGGTAGTGGTCAGATAACACTTCCCAATAGCAAAACAAAAAAGATCGTGCCACTAAATCAACGGGTTCCTGCTTTCGTTCGGGCTAAAAGCTTTCGTTAACCTTCGTGAGTTACAAAAATCGTGCAATTTATTTTAACAGATAAAATTAACAGAACTGGCTAACTTTTCTTTATTTATAACACTTTTCGATCAACTTGGAAATTTTTCTTCTCACGAACGAAGAAAAATTGTTATTTGAACACGTGTGTAATTACATCAGTTTATCTAAAAATTATGAATTTAATCATAGAAATTAACACTGTTTCCTTATCTGAAAAATCAACCCCTCAATTCCCCAATTACTATGTATATCGTTTCTACGGATAGATATATGCACCCACTTATTCCTCCGTTTACACCATTGTGCTATCTTATCCCTGAAACCACCCTCATGAACATATCCAGTCACATCTTTCGTTACGACACAATAATCGACACTTCACTGCTTCATATATATATATATATTCACTCATTCACATCGCTACCTTCATTCAAGATTATTTCAGAAATACAATTTCAATAAATCATGACCATTCTTATTCAACGAACTACTTCAACCAGCTGTACAACTGCTCATTGACATATGCATACATAACCTCTCCTACGTTTCCCCCCCGCCGCTTAATGTTTGGTCGTCAGTTGCCGGGTCACTACTGACACAACTTTTAGATGCCTCTTCTTTTAATCGGCATTCGAAACAGAGCCACGACTCTCCTCTCTTTATATTATAAATATGTTTACTGTTTTGTAGAATTTTAAACAATATAATGTCTAGTAAAATAGAGAAATATGCTGTCCGAGGGTTAAACTCAACGAAATCCACGCATCAATAGAGTAACAACATTACTGTTATGCACAGACACAGTCCGATATAGTTACGTTGGATACCCGAGCTTCGGATCGTGTCGGAAAAAACCGGCCGAGATCGGTTCGAGAGTCCGAAGGTCTCCGATGCTACCCGAGATTCTATTCGGGATTGCGTTAAAACGGATCGTATTACACTCATAACACGACCCTTGATCTGTTCAATGTTTTTTACTAAAATTCGTTAGAATCGCGTATAGTCGTGACGAACACGCGTCGATCGAACGATATGGAAGCCCACGAGGTTCGCATCGTTTAACTCGGATCGCTTGGAATCGTGTGACAGAGTCCGTCGGGCTTCTTATTAGTCATAGGGCCGTGATGGGTAGTCGAGGGAACCCCTCGCGGACAACGTATCGAATGTACCGGCGATGCATAGTAGCGCGCGAGGGGCCCTTCTATGCGAAGGGGCGCGCCCCCATGGCCAAGCACCCCGATACGTTGTCCTTAGCTAGTGTTTCGCTCGACGCTCACCCGTTCGCCCGATCCCTGGTGCTCGTGCTAACGAAATAACGCGAACACACGTTCTTGTTTGCCGTTTTTCTGCTCATATTTGTGGTTTTCGCGTTCGTGACAGAAGTGGGGGAGGGTGTACAAGTGGAGAATGACGGTGTGAAAGTGAAGTTTGAGCGGTTACCGAACGGCGGAGATATTTGGATGGACGGAAAGAGGATAATGGAGGATGGTGAAGAATAAGGATTCTGTGGAACGTTGCTTCTTTTGTTTTTACTTGGAGCTTTTGTGAGGGATTTCAGCGATGAATGGAATGGTGGAGAATTTGGTGTGTTTGCAATACCGGCAGTGTTTGTAAAGAATTTAGAACGGTTATTAGAAAGTATTATTTTTTTAAAAGAATCTTATCAATGAGACTATTTATATTTATTTTTAAATTGCAAAATACATATCAGGGTTAGATGCAAATCTCCGTATAAATATTGAAACATGCTGAAAAATATTTTTGAAGGTTTGTAAATATTTTTAAAAGTAACTGCTTGAAGCTGAACGTTGGAATATACGCAACGGAATTTTTCTGAGAAACCGTTACTGGTTTGTTACGTTTGGTATCCATCCTAGATATCGAATTTCAAGCGCATAGTTGCCAAGAAGCGTCAAGGCCAAACACAGAGATGGCAAACAGCGTGGCACGGCTCGATATTGGGATTTATGTGTTGAGGGGTGGACGCGGACGATAATTCGCCGCACGGCGGCGATCATGGAGCCGGTTACTCGCAGAGTGTTTTCTTCTGTCACATTGTATAGACACAGTTACGAGTTTTTCGAGCATCGTGGATTGAGAAAGGATGAATCGTTTCTCTCACACACGGTTTTACACCGGCGAACGCGTCAGGTGGCAAATGATCAATGTGCAGCACTCTCGAATAGGATTTGCGAACATCAGGTAATTTTTCTTTTCGTTTTACGATGGATACATTTTGTGATGGTACGGAGGTAGATTGATCTGCTCCCTGGGGATTATAGGTCGAGTGTCTCGAAAGGGAGTTTAGTGCATGTATATTGTGTATTTAGATTAAAAATGATGGTGAACATTTTTAGAAAAATTTTTAAGAACATTGCAAAATTTTTTGGAATGCCTTTTTTTTAATGTAATATTTTTTTTTTTATTTTTAGACAATATTTTTTAGTTTACTTTTATGTAATATATTTTTTTTAAGGATATTTGTTTGAGTATTTTGTAAGAAACTTTTTACGATTAATTTCGAATGAGAAGAAGTTCGATGAATTTTTAATAGTGTAAGGTTTAGTAATGCAAAGTTCATTTTTTTCGAGTGTAGTCCTTCCACTGAAATGTTGTTTGAATAATCACAGTGAATGGTTTCTCTGCAGTCTCGTTAAATATTCTCGCTCTAAACGCTTTGTTCACCCTCAAGAATTCACCCCTCTATATTCACGTTCGGACATACACATTCAGCAGCCATTTACACTTGTTAGACACAGTGACACCCTTTTGCATCCTGAAAAATTCTTACATTTTCGTTTCCGCTATATTCTCCATGATAATTGTATAAATTAGCAGAAAATTTCAATCATAAAAATTCTTTAAAACTGGTTCTTGAAGAATTTATGAAATACTTGTTTGCTCACACTCTTTTTTAACCAAAATTATAGCCTCGATATTGCAGCTGAACCGGTCAATTAACATATCAATCACGTTCTAGAAACAATTTTAATTTTAACGGCAAATGATGGGCTTTGCAAGCCTGTTTATTTAACCTCTTTTTTCTTGTCTGATCTATACATACATATTTGTGCACAACTTTACTTAAAATTTCTTATAGGAAAGTATCATCCTATTACAAGCATTCCAGGAAAATTACACTGTACTAGTCTGTCATTTCAGTCTTGTTACAAATATAGCTTGCAAAACGTTAGATGAGAATAAATGAAACAAATTACGTATCCCGTTTGAGATTAACTTCCATCCAGGACATTATCTAAAGAACATAACAAAGAAAAAAAATTCTAGTTGGTTGGCTGTCCTGGTTACTCTTACCAGATATTCTTACAGGCTTATTAGAGTCTTTAAAGATTCTATCTAAGACTTTAATAAGTCTTTAAGAATCTACTATGAAAATTAAATTAAAAATTTCAATTAAAACTAAAAATATAAATCACATAATTTCTTCAATGTTTGGGTCACTTGTGCTGGTCATCCTGTTAAAGTAATCGAAGGACCCACGCAGTCCCTTAATGAGGGAATTTATTCACGAAACAACGAGGTAGCGCGTAGACTGGAAATGGCGGCCAGGTCTCGGAGACGAGCGTATTAATATAATCCTATAATTCCGCCGGATGTTCCGCTTGTACACGCTCCTCGGTCAGCCGTTCCGGCGTCAGTATCAATTACTTTACCCTTGTCAACCGGGTTAACCCTCCGCGGGTCTAGCCAACGGCCTTTCGACCGTTTCGTGTCAACATCTTCGCCTGCGCGCGGCGTATTCGCGTGAAAAGCTTGAGGTTTCCTACGGCTTCCGCCGGCTGGGAGAATTAAGAAAGTTGAGGAATTGAATTTGAAGCGACGCGAAGTGAATTAGAGGGATTTGTTATTCATGAATGGCTGGGGTTTAGCAGTAAGCAGAATAGTAGGCGCGTATTTTAACAGCAGTTGAATATCCGTGATTTTTTGAGGTTAGAAAAAACACTGTTTTGTTTAGATTTTTAATCAGTTTCGAAAACTTGACCATTCTTTAGGAATAATTTTAAGTAACTTTATTTTTATTTATATTAACTGCAATAACTGAAATTTAATTCACATTGTGGTGTCACTTTTTATAATTATTAGACATACAGGATTCTAATAAAAAAATTACACTGAACTACTTTCAACGATATTCAACCCTTTCGCTATTATTCTACATCGCCCTGCACTCGAAATCTCCCTACCCCTTTGCTATTCACCGTAAAACTATCAATTTTCGCTTTCACACCCGACAAAGCCTGACAAAAGCTAAAAAAGAAAAAACCCACACTCTCGAAACCCCTTTCTCTGACACCCTACCTTCCCTTTCATCAAAAAAAAATAATCCCAACAATATAACAATCTCCCCATACGACGAACAACATAATACACGTTAAGCGTCCATTCTACGTGGCTTTTTCACCGTCAGCTGCTTCGAAACGGTGAGGTCGAAAAGTTAATCTGTAAGTTCGACTGAAACGGCCGAGTCTACTACACTACGGTGTCTTAATTCGCGACGAATAGGCCGGATGGCGCGCGCGTCGGAATCCCTAAATCAGGATTAACTGGGAGATACAGCGTTGCCCTAATCCGTCGCGCACGGCAAACTAATGTCTCGTTCGCGCGCGTCGGATGTGTTTTGCCCCTTACCCTCTTCGATATAATGCGTTTTAGTCGACTTGTACAGCCGCATTTAGTCATCCTATTCTCGCCCAGTTGCCACTTAATATTAATTTCATCTTAGGCTAACGGCCCGTTTACGACTGAATCAGACAGAGGAAGGAAGTATAGCAATAAAGATACATGGCAGTCACAGAAGTGAATTTTAGGATATACTATAGCATAGACGTGGTGGAAGTGTGATGATGATCTGTTGTAATAGGTGAGGTTATGTGATATTTCTGCGAGCTTAGGTATGTGTGGAAAAATTGACATAGAAGTGTAGGTG
>NW_017100321.1:695333-709373 GCF_001263275.1 Habropoda laboriosa | reverse complement strand
GGTTGGATACTATGATTGAATTGCTGGTAACAGATATTTAGTTGAAAATGTATATTTGTTACGTGAGATCAGATATTAAGTTAACATTGTAATTTAATTATTTCAGACTAAATAAAGAAACAATTGTAACATTGAAGTACAAAGAACAGAAAAACTAGTTCAACTACTTATTTATTTAATTACAAACAAATAATCTCCAAATTTCCATAAGAAACTAACCTAACCTTACTTCGAATTGCACTCCTAATAATCCTGATGCATTCGCAATTTTTTACTTTTTACTTATCGAAAAATATGTTCCTACTACTATCTCTAAGAAAAAGAAGAGCACAATGGCGAGATCGATTTTCTCTCGTACTTATCCCCTTCTTTCCACGGACATAAAAGGAACGTGGAGGACGAAGTCAAAGAGGCTTTTGCGGCTCGAACAAGACGAACAGTTTTCCCGCGGCGACGTCGAAGTTTCTCTCTCGCGGACGCCGCTCGAGTTTCGATGGCGCGCCGCTGGCGGAATACCAAGTAACCTGGCCGATGGGGCAACGGGATGATCGCGGACATTACTACCCTCAGGGACGTCTGCTTGAGAAAAATGATCGGACGAGAGACGCTCTCTCCTAGTCGGAGACACCGCGTTTCAGCAATAAAACGATCCTTCAGGGACGAGTTGCGTCTTCGAGTTGTATCCAGTGACTTTTCCGGGGTTTTCTGGTGGTATCGCGTTTTTATGGCTGGACGATGGAATTTTGATGGAAAACTTTGGATCGTTTAGGAGGGAAAACGGTCGAAAGACGAATTTGTTCTTGGCAACGTGATTTTTTTATTTATCGTTCGAATTACGATAGAGGGGAATCCCTTAGTGAGGAATTATTCGTTGGACTCTAGGGATTTTATGTTTGTACGAAATATTGGCTTGCATGAAATATCCTTGAAATTCTAAATTATCCTGTATAACAAAAATTGGCTGTAGAATTTTTTTTTTACAGTATTAACTCCCAAATGAAAGTAAAAAAAAACATTGCTCAAGTTCCAACAGGGTTAAATGCGTCGATAATAAATTTTTGAAAAAGAAAGTTCTTTCGCGTGGAATACGTATCTTTTGAAACACTCGGTACGTAGATTCTGACATTTGAATAACGGCTTGCGATACACTCGTTCCCATTCCTACTCGACGAGTCCCTAATGCCAGCAACCAATCGTGCCAGCCCACAGCGATGTACGCCGGGTTGCCTGGCTGCAGGTGCAGATTGCACCGCGGGTGGTTGGCTTTCTAGGCTTCCGAGAACAAAGATCCGCTTTCTATTTGTCTGAGGTATTTGTCTGACGTAAACGATGTCGACCGTGATGAAGCCCTGATTCAGAGACGAAAGCGCCATTCCAAGACGATAGTTGCAATGAAGCTCGGTTCCGTGACGAGAGACCAGAGAGAAGAGGGACTTGCGTCGTACAGAGAAAGGCTTGCAGGGAATAGAGGACAGTTTAAATGTAGCATTCATCGAAGCTTTCAGCTGTGGAGAATTTTGTACAGAAACATAAAAAAAATTGTTAATTTCAGAAAATTTATTTTTTTCTCTTATTGTTCATTGTACTTTGGAAATTCTACATAGAAGTTGGTTAAAATTGGTTGTTCTATAGTTCGTTTGAAGATAATAGAATTTTCAAGGTCATTCAAAATTTTTTTATTTAAACATTTCCACCGTTAAATGGAAACATTTGAGCATTCTTAAAAGCCGTCCATAATACACTACAGCGGAACAATAAATGAAACAAATTCTCGGTAACTGTACACAGTGCTCTCTTCTGGCGTAGCATTAACGTTGCGTCTAGCCATTCTAATTCGTCGAAAGCCCATATTATTTTCCCTGTGCTCCGTCGCGGCAGATCAAAGGGCAACCTAAAACCGCGGGAACGAAGTTCCGGGTAAACAATCCTAAAATACAGCCAGATAGAGAGAGAGGCCATGACGAAATCGTTAATCCTCGAAGGCCAGTCGTAACTTAATTTTACGTCCTGAATAAACCCTCTGCTCTCCCTCCCTTTATCTCTTTACGACTCGTACCTTATCGTCTTCTACGGCCTGTTGACGCCTCTTGCCTAAATCTACCCATACCTATCGCCCGTCTTCGCTTCAACTAGACTTCAACTTACAGCTAAACCAAAAAAAAAATCTGTTAATGTTTAAAGTACCTTTTAAGTTTGCTACTTTTTTGTTGAATTTTTAATTAAAGCTTCGTTGAATTATTATTTTTCAATAGCACTGCACCACCTAGCGAATTAAAAACGCGACAGTACCGTGCGTGGGTCATTGATGACCCACGGTACGATTCCACTGTAAATGATTATTATGAAACATTTCATGATAATATTCCTTCTACGAAATTATCAAACTTGGCCTGCAATAGTAATTAATAAGCGATAACTATTCCTGCGTTAAAAATACTTGTAAATTCCTCTACACTAATCCTGCACCACATCGATAATCTTGAAATACCGCAATATACACTACGTAGACTCGAGTAAAGGTGAGTTCTACCTAACAAGAATTCCCGTCACGATCAAAGGCGCCGGGACGCCTTTAATACCGAGGACGAAAGGTCTGCTTGGTATTCGTGCCGCGAGGTCGCTCGGTATAGGAAGGGTCGTGATTGAATCTACGGGGCCGGCCACGGTCCAAAGAAACACCCCGCTACCATTTATATCCCCTGAGATTCGTTCCCCTTCCCCCATCATCCCTTCCGTTTTTCGTCTACGTTCGTCTCGTGAGCCACGACAGGAATAGTTTTATTATAGCGAGCGCGTTGACCATAACGCGATAGAACCTTCCGTAAACCACCACCGTTCCCTTTGCTCTCTTGTGTCATTCAGATGAGGGGGTCTTTTGTGGAGGATACTGTTTAGATTGTTTCCTGTGTTGGATGATAATCACTCGTGGAAGGAGTAGAAGCATATTTTTTGTTGTGATCTGATCTGTGAAATGTGTGGGGAATTTTTTTTTTCTTTTATTGGTATCCACGTGTGCATAAATTTGGCAAGCTTTATTTTATCATTATTTTGTGTTTGGTAATTTGTTGGGCATTTGCGTATTAAGCTTTTTTTTTATCTCTAGAAATTTTCAGGAGATTGGAAACAGCAAATGTTTTTGTGGAATTATAGATTTCAAGATTTGGATATTCGAAGAAGTTCGATTTTGAAATGTCCCTACCGACGCTTAGTTAAATAGCCCTAGGGATATTGTTAATAGTGGTTGTTCTGTCCAGTGACGCAAGGGGAGGCTGTTGATACGTATTTGGGTAATAAAGAGCGATGAGAAGGGCGATTTCGAAGGTGGACTAATTCGATGGGTTTTCTGGGATTTGCGTTTTCCACGGGGAAACGTGTAATTGCGAGGATTGCCCGTTTGAATTGTGCCCTTTTTCCCAATTGCGATAGGAATTTTAACACCTTGGTTATACTTTCACAAATAAATTTCGAATAATTGTACAATTATAGAGCTTTCAACTGCTATTTTACACTTCACGATAATTTAATCTCCGGCGAAATAAAATTTTCTAATAATCACAGAACTTCCATTTCCAACGCATTCTACACTTCCAACCTCCTAACAAAACTTTTTAAAACTTCTTAAAAAACTCCCGAGAATGCTGAATTAGTAATAATGAAAAAATCGAAAAATTTCACGTTTCAAATTTCACCGCCTTTGCAAATCTTATAGAACGCCTCATTCCTCTTTCCAAATCGTTCGTTCCACCGTTCCACATGTTTCGCGCCATCTTGCATGATACACGGTCCAAGACCGTGGTCCCCGCGCTGGACCGTCCCTGCGTATGAAATATGCTTCTTGCACGAGATCCCTTTGCCGCCTCTCTCTCTCTCTTCCTCAACCCATGGCGGCATCATATTGAATATGGGATCCCATAAGTCGAGCGATAATGCAATATGCCGACGTCAGGTACCGGGGTTACCGGTCTACGGACGATATGGAAAGGAAGTTCACACGAGAACTCTCTATTAAATCCGGATTTACCGTCGTCTTTCCTCTGTTCTCCCCTCCCTTCCGCTCTCCATCCATGGATTTTAATAACGACCACGTTCCTAAGACGATGGAACGGATCGATGGATCCACTGGAAGCCTCTAGTTTGATTGGTTTTTCACGTTGTAGAACGTAAGAAAGCTTTTTTCCGGTTAAATTTGCTTGGGTAAGTTATTTCGTTTACTTGACAGAAACTGCGTGATACATATAGATTGAGTTTCTTAGGTTAATGTTGCGTGAGATATATTTCGAAGCATCGGATATTATTCACAGTATACGATTACTTTAATAAATATAAGATTTCACGGATCAGTATCGTAAAAACGATACTATCATACGCAGTAAAAATTCGAACAAATCAATCCATCTCGTAATGTAATAGAATCATTCTCCCGCTAGGCGAAGTTTTTGCCGCTATTACAAATGATTACGTGACACTCCAATATAACTGACATATGTCAGTCGAAGTGACAGGTCTTGTAGAAAATCATCTTCGAATGTCGTAATTTCAAAAACCTTGTCCGTTGATACAAACACATTGAACAGACACTGCAAACAATCGTAAAAAATTCTGAAAAGAAATTAATCAAGCCACGAAAGTATCTTTCGTTTTATCGATACGTATGTTTCGCGTTACTGCCGTATTTGACCTTTTTCACGGAAATGTTTTCGTATATGTAGTTTTAGCAGCTGGCGAGCATCAGTTTCATTATCATTGTATCAGTCGAGAGAAGATTACAGATTCGTGAACGGGCCAGCAGCTATCGAGAAACGAATGATTTACAGTTCGCGTCGACTGTGCCTCTTTTCTCATCGTAAATCGAAGCTGGCCGTCGTCTTTATGATTCACGGATTCCGAGGCTCCATCTGCACGCCACGCGGCCATAAAACTAGCTACCTCTCTCTCACTCGTTCACGCACACTTTTTTCTTCCTTGCATCGATCGATCGAATCGTCGAACCACTTCCGTTATATACTATGTATAACCACACACACACACACACAGAAAGAGAGGGGGGGGGAGAGTTCGTATTTTAAGCATCCTCTCGTAAGCAGCTGCTTTTCAATAGCCGAAAAAGGGAGACAAGTCTAGCTCTCTGCCTTTCTAGGGTATATTTTCTGGGGGGGGGGGGGGATTTTACGTGTTACGGCACGATACAGTTCTTCCCCGAGGAAAGGTCAATTAATTGCGAGTAGATTTAGCGGGGATCGTAAATTCTTCTCGATTTGGTGATTGTACGTGGTTGGGTTTCGTGAGGCGCGCTGTAATTGATGGAGTGTATTATTTGACACGTGTGACGAGCTGTATTGTCTGCGCTATAGTTTCGATTATTGTGATGGTTTGGGGTGAGGAATGAAATTGAGGTTATGTTGAATTTTTACACAAGTGAAAGAAGATGAAATTATGTTATTTTATGAAAATATGGTTAATTGTTTTTAATTTATTTCTTATTATTTTTTGTAGAATTTATTGGACAAAATGTGACTTGTTCTTTGCTGTAAGTTTCACTCTTGAAACTTTCATTCTCATGTTACACCGTAATCGTAGAGCAGCTGGGCATTATGTTGCTTAAATATAACACGCGACCCTTCCCTTGGTTAAGTACAGGTGTTAACCGTTTCATTACGGCAGCTTCCCAGACTATGATGAACATTATCTTAGGAATAATTAAAGAGCTGTCTTGTTCCTCCTTTTCTTGAGAATTTCCTTACTTCGAAGCACTTTGCTCCGCTCATTGAGAGGTCCCCCCCTGTTCAAGCGATGATTAACGCTGATCCATAAACTCAATATTTTCCAAGTGCCACTGTATTATCTAATCTAAAATTAATATTATTTTATCAACTCGATAATCCATCATTCTCGTTAACTCACCAATCTCGAAATTCTCATTTTCTTGAAAGTAGAAAAAAGTAACTGTATGGTGAAGGCATTATTACTTACTGAATAATATTTTTAACATAAAATTCAATCATTTTACCAAGATTCATCCCTTAAATTTTAAAACTTTATTATACATCTTAAATCCAATACAGATCATATCTCTCATACTCTCAAAAAGAAAAGAAAAAAAGATCAAACTATCTCCACAATAGCCCAACGCTCTCAAGTGACACAGGAATCCCCAGTTCCTCCTAAAAAAAAAGTTCTCTCCCTCTTCCAACCCTCCTGCCTTCCCCCTCCACCGATGATCCACGCGTCGGCCAAGCATTTCCCCACCCAGGTACGCCGCTAATTCGCCGTGTACGAGGCTTATCTACGGTCCAGTCTCACCTCCGGCTTCGCGATAACGTTTCAGGTTAAATTCAACCGCCGGAGGCAGGCCACCGGCTGATTTAAGAGCCCACCATCTCCGTGTCCCCCGCGTGCGCGCGCGCGCGCACGCCTGGAGGGCGAAAAGCCCTAAACGGAGGCGTATGCCACCGGTAGATAGTCGAGCGTGATAAGCTAAATGCTTGAGGTCCCCTCTATTATAGCTTAGGTAGGCCAGCAACCGCCCGCCTGAAGCGTAAACCGAACTAACACGACCGGTGAGACGGATCATAGGGAATATCGGGGCTTTGCGTTCCACTTCTACGGGATTTCGGACAGATAAACGATCTGAGTAGCCTGTGTCGACTACGTGCAGCCTTTCGTTGCCTGCGGAGTGTTGGAACGCCTTGTGTAGACGTTGTGCCGGTCGCAGTCTTGCAGGGACCAGTGTGAGACGTGAAGTATAGAAAGGGATAGATGGGATTAGTGGTACTCAGATTAAATTCCAGTCTGATTGATTGTATTTTTTGGAAGGTTTTAGTGGTTGGTTAGGTTATTAGGTGTTGAATTTCGAGACATGGTATTTTGGACATTTTTAAATTGAGGTTATTGTGTTACAGGCTATAGGGTAATGTGTTCTGAAGTGCTTCTTGTAGGGTTTCTTAACACTTGGGTGATCTTGTAGATGTTTGGTGATGAATCTTGGAAAAAAGTCATATTTGAACTATTTTGTATTGAAGTTATTAATAAAGCTTTTTTACATTGAAATACTTTTTCTTTAATAGAATTTTAATAAAGAAGTAATATGTAGACAATTTTTTATTTAACTTACTAGGTTACTTTATTTGCAGTGATACTATTATTTAGGTTCGATTTCCATGAAACATTTGTTTTTGAATAAATACTTTTTTCTAGGAAGAAAAACAAAACAATTCGAAAATTTAACAAACGATCAATTTATTCTTACTACTAATACATTTTTTCCATTAAGTACAAAATTGTAGAAAAAAATTCCCGAAGTATGGAGATGGAGTCCCCCGCAGACAGGATACGCGGGGGACAAGTTGCGGCGTTATCTGAAATTTAGGGTGCAGCTTGGGCGGAAATTGAGCCAAGGCCGTGCCGGAAATTCCCCTCGCCCCGTGGGAGACGACAACGCGCCATAAATTGAAGAGGTTGCGTTTGAATCGAAGCGTGCCCCTTCGACGCGAAAATTGAGTTAAACACGCCCCTTTGCGCGGGAATAATCCACTGTGTGTGGCCTCTGTAGGAAGCTCTAAATTGATGTACTTACGCTTACACCAGGCTTTAGCACGCATCAATTCCTTGTGGCTTTGGTATTTAGAGAAATAACAAAAAAGAAATTCATTTTTTATTCTTTGAAAATTTCACGTATTAAAATTAAATTAGCTTATCAATGGAAACGTTAATTGGTCTATATTGGCTACCCCTTTGAGAATACACAACCTGCTATACGTGTTATAGAACTTCACTTCAATGTATCATATATGACATAGAAAAATGATTTTATTGAGATAGACTTTTTGTTTGTGATAAAAGAGTACGTGTCCTTTTGTTAACGTAAATTTATCACTTTATTTATCAGTGACAATGAAAATTTTAACTGAAATAACTTCTCGATAGAATTTTTAATAACTCCAAACGACTTGGTCTGTGAATGGAAACACGCTTCCTTAAACTAAACTTTTTTTCGTTCTATTCAACCAAGTCCTCTTCACCATGTCTCACGCTGTATGCATAAGTAACTACACGGATAAACCTGATGTTCGCTTTTATGAATAAAGTTACGCGACTTATGCATAAGTTCCCCTAGTGGCTTTTAATATAAAGTCTTTACCGTCTGATCGTATATATTTTACTGATTTTCATAAAAGAACACTGTATGATAATCGTCAAAAATATCTGTTATAAAATCCTCAACTGATTTATCAATTCTAACCTATTCGTGTTATCGACCGAGTCGTGGCTTGATATCGAGCCCCTTTACCGATCGAAAAATCGACTTCTCCCGTTGAAGTTAGCAATATTCACGTCAGATAACATCAAAGGCACTGAAATTAACATTTATCCACTGCACACTTCGTACTTCACCGATAACAAATAGTAACCTAAAAATTCCAACGATTTTGCGCCTCGTTAAAGTTCCCATAAGACGTTCAGCGAAGCTCAGCATCTCTAATAGGTAACACAAGAGGGAGTATAGAAAATGTTAACGCGGCGTGACTTGTTCAAACTCTTAATTAAATTCAGGAAGTCTGGTAGTAGGAAGTGGAGAATATTTGCAAGCACGAAAACGCGGACTCAGCGGCAAAGAAGCGCACTTCGCGAGCTCTAGCAAGCGTGCGCGATTCTCGTGCATGCACTCTCTCGAGGGCCTGCACACAAGTGCATCTCGAGTATTCAGTGAACAGTAAGAGTCTTCCTTAAACACTCGGTACGCGTTTTAACGAGTCTCATTCACTATGTATTCCTCCTTCCTTAGCTTTCTACGTCTTCTCTCTCTCCATTACTTTCTTGCCAACACTCCCCCCTCCCCCCGTTCCCCTTTTCACTTTTCTCGTTCCTTTTTCTCTTCATTTCCGCCGTCTCTCTTATCTCACTTTCTGCCGCTCCCAACCTTTTTTCCGTTACGTATTTCTGCTTCTTTTATCCCCACTCTCCATCTTCTTCTACTTACCACACTATCCTCTTTCATCGTTCTGTCTCTTTTCCGCATTCGTGTATCTTCGACTCTCTCATTCGTACTTCCCCCACTACTTCGTGGGGTTCCCACCCTCCGCACTGAACCTTGTACTGTCAAAGTGGTCCTCTCGAACGAACGCCATTTATATCGGCGCGGAATCGAGGGTGCGAACTCGCTCTATGACGCTCCTTTGTATGCAAACAAGGTGCTTGTTTCTAAATTGGGTTGCAAGTCGAGCCATCGTTAATTAATATATCTCGCGGTACGACCGAATTAAGCTCGCTAAGCGAGGTTGCCTCTCGCCCAGCCTTTGCTACCTGTACATACACATCTGTGGAGGGGATTTCCCCGTTGGTCCGTTTGTTAAACGACCACCCTGGGAGTCGTACCGATCATAAACGGACCGTCGCTTCATCGTAGCGTTACAGTATACCTGGTTTTCATGCACCGTACGTGACTAGGTTACTAATGAACGTGAAAATTGCTCGGAATGAATTTTTATGGAAGCTTTTTTTACGTTTCCGACGATCATCCTTAAACCATCGAACAATATGTTTAATTACTTGTGAAATAGTGGTAAGGTAGTTTACGTTGTATAAAAGGGATGTAAAATTTGAATCGGCTATTTCAATTAAACCAATCATTAATCGCTATGGCGCGTGCAATGCGGTACTTAGTCTATCCATGTTTATTGCCCGGATAATATACGGCGGCTGGAAGCGTAGCTTCCTTCGGTAACTTAATAAATTTTCCGCTCGCCTCTATGGAATAGCTGTAATTACACCTGTTTATACCAAATAGGAATTAAGGACGCCAGTCATAGTTCTCCTATTAGTCGCCTGAAATTGATTCACTGAAATTGACTAGATCCTTCGGCCTTCCCATTTCGCTTTTCTTTAATCAGCTGTAGAGTACGTGTGTATATTTTCGCGTCGAATTAAACTCGGAGGTTAGCGGCGCGAGGTTACCTTCGCGGCGGTCGCCACAGAGGGCGCCACGTCCAATTACCAACCGTAAAAATGTAACGCGATACGAGACACGCGTGTAATTCGAGATACCGCCACAGCTACCGTACGGTGAATTAAAAAATGCAATTTGTGCCTAGCGAAAAAACATACGCGTGTGATCGTGTATAAAGGGGCATACCGGTAAAAAGGAGTTTCGTTATGCAGAGAAGATAAATGAGTGTGGAGAGAAAGAGAGTAGAGGGCGGTGTGTCCGTGTTTTGAAATTCCATTACTGAACGAGATGAGGTCAGTGCACGAGGCGGATTCATTAAGAGCTATATTTTCTCCTGCGTCCATACGGAAGGGGAAACGTTCTCTGCGGGCCATACTTTTCCCTTGGTCATGCTTCAAACCGGGAAAAGGGTCAAGAAAGATACGTGACGCGGAAGAATTTTGATTAATCTCCATTATTTTCGGAACGAATCTCAGCGAACGCGCCACTAGATGTCACGCCAACGAAACGGGACAGAGGCGATTAGAGGTATGGGAAAGAAGGATGAACATTATGAAACGTGAAGAGGAAAAAAAAATGAAATATGTCCGTCGGGTTGTTTCTTATCTAGTCTGGACGTATAATGAGACTTACGGTATTCGGGATTCGATGCCTCGGGGCGATGGTGGGCGTAACTATAAATGTGGATTTGACGTTTAATCGGGACAAATTGTGAAATATGTAATTTTCGTTTCGTTTCCATACAAAGTGGCCGCTCCGCGTCTCGATGAGAAATTAAACCTATTGAACGGCGTTGCAAGCGGTAGCCATATTGTTTTTTCTATGCCATTAAGGTTGAATTTTACAATTTATCATAATATCCAGTTTATACGTGGTACTTTTTTTTTTATCGTTACCTATATATTTTACATTTTATTTATCGACTTGCTCGGACACTCTTCTCTCAAGGTTGCTCGAAAACATCGGTCGAATGCTATTAAAATGCAGGGACATTATTTCTCAGTAGAACCACTTCCAACAGAGTCATTTATTAATTTATACCGGCGATTATTTAAAGTAGCTATTTATTTCTCGCAGCATGAAACCATCGGTTATATTTCCTATTACCCGAGACGAGATACAAAGCCGCCGTCGATGATACCACACACTTTTTCCAAATAACCTCGTATAAATTCGATTGATTATCATTGTTGCTAAACCTAACTTCTTCACCATGAAACTTCCAATAGAGAATAACAAGAACAGAACTTCATCCTCGATATTTCAACATTCTAGCTACATTCCATCATTCAACGTCCTTAATATCATCACAGATAAACCTCCATCAGTCATCTCTATACTTTTCACTCCGTCGTAACCTCGAAATCCATAAAAAACATTACTCTATTTCCTTCCGTCTCCTAAAAATTCGTTCTCCAACCGCAATAATTCCATTCAGCTCTACCATTGGCAAAAGGAAAGGAAAAGCGCGGGCAACTAGCGCGCGGACGCAGGCGTTGAAATATGAATATTTTCGATTTCTTCCGCGCCTCCCCGGGGCAGAGCGGAGGGGGGAATCCCTTTCAGCCGCAGATGCTACCAGAGTTCGCAGCGGCGCAACCAGTTTCTGCGAGTCATAAATACCTGGCGCGATCTTCGGGGAAGGGTTCCTGCGACCCTAAATCAAGGTCAGCAGCGACGTACGTCGTCGTAGTCACTGCTTCTCTTCACTTTCGCCTCCTCTATCCCCCTCCTGTTTCTGTGCAGACAGTCCGCTGCGTGTGCAACAGCAGGGAATATGATTTAGTACTTTTGACGGGATTAATAATTTCCAAGCGGCAGAGGGAGGTAGCAGATGTCTCGACATTTTCGCACCCTATTCTCGCGTCTTCTGCTAACGTCCTCGTCTCCTTCAACCATGCGACGACTCCCTCTGAGGAAGGTGAATCTGTCACAGTCCCTATGACGAATTTAGACCCTCTCAGGCTCCGCCCCCTTTGCGCTCTTTCTCCTTTCGTATTTTTCACCTGTGACGTCTCTTTGTGGGGCGCCGAAACGACGACGACGACCCGGACCCAGGTAGCTCTCAAGTGGGGAATTCGTGCATCGCAGGAGAAATACACGGGTTCTGAAGCGCAACGCCTGGAATTGGATTTTTCTTGTCGTCGGGGCCGAGGGGCGGGGGGAGGTTTGATTTAGAGACGGTTTCGAGTTTTTTCAGCGGTGCACTAAAGGGAATTTTTTTGACGTGTACTTGGTGTGGGGAGAGAGTCGAGTTGGTATTGGTATTTAAGTTATCGATGTGAACTAGTTTTTTTTTAATGAAAATTTTTTAACGAAATTAACATTTGTGAGTTAACTTTCAATAAATTTTTGTAGCAAGAATATTGTTGATGTTACCTTTTGTCAGATTTTTAAAGGAGAAAATTTGAGAAGAAAATTTTTAAAAGAGAATTTGAGATGAAATTTTTAAAATTTTTCGAAGTGTCAGAGATACCGAGAAATCAGAAGGAAATTCCAGGTAACAATTATACAAGAATGAAGAATGAAGCGATGAAAAGCATCCGAGCCTTTTGCCAGTCCATGATTCATACGGCGTTTTTACCTGCCCGCTTCATGGAAATAATCATTCAGATAGCGTGGCTTGTTAACATTTACCGGTAGCGCTCCAAACTTGGACCCAGCGTGCACCGTTGACAATAACGCCGCAGTGATACCGATCTCGAGAAGAGGCGTGGGTGACAATACGAATGACAAGCGTGTTACGCCGGTGTGAACAGGATTTAACACCGTCATCCCATCTGTTTCGCTGTTTCTTTTATTTTACGGGAACAGATTTATGCCTGTCCAATTAGATAGGTTTACATCTCTCCCACGTGGTGTTTCTCGGTATTATATTTTAACACGTAGTTGACACAGTTGTCGTCGTCATAATTCACCATATTTTTACAAGTCCGAAGACATTTTGCATCATAAATATTTCAACATCGACACAATTTTTTTAGCTTAGGAAACTTCCTGGAAACTTCCTCAAAAGATTCATTTATATTCCAGTCTATCTTTTGTCCAAGGAATTTCCTCCAATTTAAATAAAACGTTCCACGTTGAATGATACCGTACAAGTATCGTGGTATTATTGTGCTTGTACCGCTCGTTTCACATAATTATAGTGACCTATTCCCTTGGACGGCATTTAGGACTAGGTATTTCCCTGTGAAAAATTCCCTAGATAGAGGGAATCGAAAAATCTGGCCGTCGATGATGACCGCGTGAAACCCCTACCAAGGATATGATTATCAGAGTAACCATAACTCCTTTACATGTGATCAGGAATCATTTATTAATTTTCCATCTCGAGAGACAATTTCTGAACTCGATCGACCCGCCCTCTGTAATTTCAACTATACACACGCAATCAGTGCCTGTGAATAAGCTGGCTGTATATGTACATTTTTTCTTTGTTTCTGTTTATTTCGTTCTGCAAGGGAAAAAACAAACGAGAAGAGTATCCCCTCAAGGACAAGCGTAAATACGTCTCGAGGTTATCGCCTCGATCCATTCGTTCGACTTAGCGAGAAGTATAATGGTGAAACGTAATCGCATATGCCTCTCGCAAATCATAATTCTAGAAGAAAGTGAAAGATATCTGTTGTTACAGCGTTATATTTTTGATTACTAAACAGAATTTCGAATATTGATAATTATATATCTCTTTTAACAATAATCAGTTTATTAATTATTATTCCTAGAAACGTAAACAAATTTCTGAAGGAATAATAATGATAATATTAAAATTTTCCAGCATAACGTAAAATGTTGGTATGCAACATATAACCTATATATTATACGAAGAAGACAGCAACATCTGAGATGAGGAATCACGATGGCGCGTAATACGTCGAATCCTACCCCGCCCTGTGGTTCGTGCCCGTCCGAAAAAACAATTCCCCGAAGTCACGCCAGCTGATTGCCCGTAATTCCAGCGTCGTGGCCCGCAATCATGTTCCCGAATAAAGACCTTTCTAAGAAGAAAGTACCAAGGACAGTCGCGAACGCGATTCGAGGCTACTGGCCGCGATGAATCTGCGCACGAAAGAGATGCTTGGAGTGCGAACCTT
>NW_017100321.1:693645-695301 GCF_001263275.1 Habropoda laboriosa | reverse complement strand
AGGGGGGAGGATGAGTGTTTGGGAGGGGGCAAGAGACGTAGGTAGCTCGAGCGATGCGCAGGTTGTTCCTCATCCAGTGATGGACTTTCGATTCCTCTGTTGCACCGTTCTTGGAATCGTATGATCAAGTTTTTCCACATATTACACTTTGAATTTTTTGTGGAAATTAAATTCAGCATTTTTTATTTAAATATCACGGGTTACTTTTCAAATATGCATCCAAGAAATTTGATACAACAGTGTATTATTAAAGAATAAATCGAATTTATGTTCAGCACATTGCTAACCTGAGATCGCTATGTTACTGTATCGCATGTATATCAAGATGTATCGAAATTTCTATACGATTTCAAACGCTATATTCTATTTATATTTCTGTTAACCTGAAATTGCAAGGTAACAATTTTTATCCAAGTGATAACTTTACGTTTTTAAGATGCTTCTTAAAACCGTATACTTTTGTCAAAGTTTGTCCCTGTTTGAGTATAGTGTGCCTGTCGAAACGATTCGAAAAGCAATTTCGGGTGGTACACCGAAAAGCAATTCGAATTTCTGTTGAGTCCATCGCTACCCCGAGCGAGCGCGGTAATAGAGGCCAGGTAGGCGGGTCGGTGCGCACGAAAAGTAGGGCCCCGCGGCTCCGGGGGAACGTTTTTCTCTAAATTACAGCCTCTGCTCGACTCGTTCGTTCCCCGGCGAGCCTTTCCCGCGAGCGAGCCTCCTCCTTCGTCCGGCCACTACCTGAATTCCCGATTTCTCTGGCGCGCATGCTCACGCCTGCGATTTCTCGTACGCGTCAAATGACAAGCTGTGCGATCAGGTTCGAGTCATTATCGTCGTTTTGTCGTGCTTCTTGCCGTGTGTGACCCGGTCCCCTCGATTCGCCAGCAAACACTCTCAAGTGACAGGAGAACGTCGAATCTTGTAAATACAGGAAACTTCCTGGATAGGTTTGCCTCATGTAATTCGCGATTGTTTCGTGAGATGTTTGGAAACTGTTCGTTGACTCGTACATGAAAATACACATAATTTCCATATTAATACACAAAGAAATAGTATTGTCCATTTCTGTGTGCATAATTGCTTGATGCATTTGTGTCAGTGAAAAGTGGAACGAAGAATTTCGAGGTTAGGTTTTGCGTCGTAATTTAGAAACTCTACAGAAAAGGTTTTCTTATTTCACTCTAGTATTCAACTAGAAATTCTAGTTTCTTTGCGTGGTGTGTGGTTTTATAATATCATCTCGTATCAAAGGATTATGTAGGTTAGCTTTCAGTTAAATACTCGAAAGATTCTTTTTCGCTGAAACGGTACGCATGTATGTGTCTCCACGGCTGTTTTTAATCATACGGTACTATCGAATCATCAATACTTGTCAGTCGAACTAGTTGCCTCTTTTGAGCATAGAAAATTCTTAACGGGTTCGATGGTAACTATTCATTAGTCAGAACCATGCAAAACGATTGGTCATCGGCGAAATCGGTCGAGTCTGCTATTTCAGTGTGCTTGTTGAACAGTGGTTTTCCCGAGATGTCCCGATATTTATTGGACGAGATAGGTAAACCGGATCGCACGGCCAGGCCAGAACTATCTTACAAGAATGAAAATAGAGAAATAATCAAACGCCCCGGGATAAGGTTCACTGGGCGCAAATTT